>NC_050519.1:13540869-13550739 GCF_002922805.2 Oryzias melastigma
ACACAAACAGAACTGAATCTGAGTTTCAGGTCCGCTCCATATATTACCAGAGCAGGAGATGGTTCTGGCTGCTGGAGGGAGTCTGGTTAGAGAACTACACAATTACATTTAGAGTTTTTGAAGACTCAGCTGCAAACCTCTCTAACAAACGCTGAAGGTAATTAGATTGATGAAGCAAAATCAACAACATTATCTGCAAAAAGTCTAAATGTACTGCTGTAGCTCCCCTACCAGACCCCCTCTTTCCCCTGGCTAAACCTACACTATTAGCATTGTGCTTTGATATTCTTAAAACAAACTGAAACAAAAATAAAGCAGGTGTTTATGCAAAACCTATATGCTTTCTCAACAGTTTCCACGTTAAAAATGAATTTTTTTGTGTGAAAAATTGTAACAGTTGTAACACTATTCTTGTAAAAACAACATTTTTATACGTCGCAAACCTTTACAGAAAGACATTTAGCGCCATATTTGATGAGGTTTAAAGAAACCAAAGATGTAACAGAGATGCAGTTATCAGATCACATGCCATGACTATATAAAGACAAAGAGAGAATATCAATGCATCATGGGAAACATCTATAGCTTTAGCAGGGAAAATAAGATTCAAGATTATTTTCATCCGTGGAAAAGGTGTACATAGACCTGGATCGAATCCCTGCTGGGCCCTTTCTGGAGTTTGTATAATTTCCTTGTGCATTGGTGTGTTTTCTCTAGGAATTTCGGCTTCCTCCCTACAGTCCAAAAACAGCCTGCTCAGTGTGTGCTGTGATAGGCTCCAGCAACCCTGTGACCCCAAAAGTAAATAAACGGTTTCAGAAAACAGATGGAATGTGTGGATGTCCGTACCTCTGAACATGGGCTAAAGTCTTCAAAGCAAAAGACTGCATCCAATTTTATGAATAGAAAGATCTGAAGTCTGAGCAGGAAAAACTGTGTTCATCTTTAGTCGACTTGACTACTGTAACAACTGTTTTTACTGAATTACAAATGGTAGACCACATCAGTCCAGTTCTGAGGTTGTTACACTGGTTACCTGTCTGCCAGAGGATAGACTTTAAAGTTCTGTTACTGGTTTATAAAGCTTAGAATGGTTGAGCACCAAAATACATGCCTGACCTCCTGACCCAGTGTGTACCAGCCAGACCTCTCCGGTCATCTGGATTCGGTCTTTAGTCAGTTCCTTAAAACCAAACAAGGTGAGGCTGCAGTCAGCATCTATGCTCAACAGATCTGGAACAGACTTCCAAAAAGCCTTAGATCTGTCAGGGCTCGGTCTCCCAGTTCCATCTCTGACCACCAGAGGGAGCCCTCTCCTGAGTATTGACCTTCTCAGCCACTTCCTCCCTCCACATCCCATCAGTCAATGCTCTCCCCTCCATGTCATCTCCAGCTGCTTCCCATCAGCCTTCTTCTATGTGTACCCTGTCTGGACTCTGCTCTGTGTGAAGCATTGCCTTGTTCACAAGCTATACTGAGTATTTACTTTGTCTTTGGCCTTCTTGTATATTGAACTTTGCTTGTCTCCCTGTCCTGCTCCATGTTTTTGACTCCTGCCTGGTTTTGGTTGCTATTAAACTAACCTGCTGTACATGGATCCAAATGCCTCTGAGTCACTGTTACAAGATCAGCTGAAACAAATAAGACCCATCTGTTCTCAGCTGCATGTGTTTGACTTGTTTGAATTCAAAAGTGTACATCTGCACCATTAACTTAAGCTCTTTCTTTATGACTTGCTGTAATTCCACTCTCCTAGTCTTGTTTACATTAAAAGTGGGGTCATCTGGACCCCACAAGACAGTGCGCTGAACTTTTTTTTTTCAATGATTGTCGATCTTTACTGGTGTCCAATGACCAACATGAAGTCTTGTCCACCTTTGTCATGGAAGGGCTAACACCTCAATGAAATGGTGGGGTCATCTGGACCCCATAAGAGAGCACAAGGGTAAAATGTAATTATATTGATCACTCTTGTAATATTTCTCTTGGATGCTTCTTTTAATGTTTTCTGTCAAGCACTTCGAATCACTTTGAAATGGGCTACACAGATAAACTTGCCTTGCCTCAACTCAATAAACCTGATAAAGCATTTTGGTTGAGATATATATTTTTTTGGCAGTAAACTTTATTAAGTTGATTTTCCAGGAGACTTTGCTTCTTGATTATAATATAGAAAGTCTCTGGGTAATGTGATGAGCTGTCTGTTAACAGTCTGGTTCTCGCAGAACGATATGAAAACAGTCGAACTCTGAGGTCTTTGTGTCAGCACACAGCGGTTTGCAGTGCAGAACGTCTGTCAGTGGATTTATCCAGGATTTGTGAGCCTTGTTAAGAATAAAAGAGGATTTTCTGGTAGAGATTACACAAATCAAAGGTAGGGAGTAAAAAGTTGAAGGCTTAAACACTTGTTTTTGTCTTCTCATCCTTCATTACTTCATTCCTCCTCAGTTTATTTTTAGTTTGATGTCGACTTTACAGACTAAATCTTACTCACACGAGAATTTTTCACCAAAAGAAAAACTAATAGAATCAGGTTTTTAGTAGAAGGGAATGTATTTAAACATCCAATTTAACCATTACAGACCCAACTTTAATTAAATAATGACAGTCTGTATAAAATTTAATACCTTGGAGCTAAATAAGGCCTAAAGGAGAATCTTGTTTTTTAATACTTTTGTTAGATTGCTAACTTAGAAAAAAAAAAAAAAACAATATTGGAAAGTTCTGGACTATGTATAAAAAAAATTGATTTCGTAGAAGTGAAACTGTCATTCAAGTCTTACAATTTACAGGTAAAGGGAAAATAGTTTGTTATCACGAAACAAGAATATGATGTTGAAATGTTAAAGTATTTGTGAAGAGAACTTTTTTAGATCCAACAGTGATGGAGATTAAATAAAACTAGGAATAAACAAATGAATGCTGTTCACAAGATGCAAAACTTGAGTCTTAAACCAAGTTTTTGTATGTAAAATGTAAACATCTGAGTGTAAAGTCCTAATCTCTGCAGGTTGTTCTGTTGTGAAAAGATTCATTTTGTTGCTATTTCACTGTTATGCTGCGTTCACAACACCTTCGGTTTTTGAGCTCCACGTTCAAAAAGGACATTGAATACTGGTTGAAGGTTAAACCAGGTCAAACTTTGACCAATCAGGGACTCTGATTTGGTAGTGACATATAGATGGCGTCGCTTTTCATTCACAGTAGTGCCAACGGTTTGAAAGTTGATCATGGAGGATAATTTAATGTTTGTGGGATATGTCTGCCCAGAATTATATGACACTAAGCCTTATAAAGATACGTAGGAATAACATCAGCCTTAAAAAAAAAAAATTGTTTTAGAAGAGTGAAATTCATCTAAAAGCAAATTGTTACATTTTTTTATTTATAGCAACATTTTTTTTTTTTACTCCAATTCTGTGTTTTGATGTCAAAAGATTTTCTACTTTGGAATCATTACTTTAACTGTGTCAAAAAACAGATTTATGCAACCTTCAGTCTGACCCAACCAGGCACCCCATGAGTCCGCTGTTCAGATCTTCATCCAAACAAGGGTGAACTTCATGAGAAAATGCCATCACCGTAAACACACAGACATGTGCAGACACACACCTCCACGTCGAGGCGTAGCTCAAATTCTCCAACTCAATTAGGAACAGGCTACTCAGAGCTGCCATGTCGTTTAACTAATTAGTCATGAATATGAAATGCCAGGATTTTAATTAGTCTGCCTGTGAGGAAGAAATACCAGACTAATTTGCTGCTCTCGCCTGAGCTCGCTTTGCATTATGCATACCTGGAAGGAATGTCATTTGACTTCTTTGTAACAGCCAATAAGCATAGAGGAAGTCTTTTCAAAATGTTTAACAGAGTAAAATATGAGAAAGGAAGGCGATAATCGTTTATTTTGAGTATTTACACTACTGCTTGGATGTATTTTCAAGGATTTTGAAAATGAGAAGAAAGAACCTGAAAAGTTCAAGATGTAGAGTTCTGAGCTCTGTTCCACTGCTTCTAATTAGATTGATTAAAGCTGAGCTGTTGCTGGAGATGCCACAACAGGGATTGGGAAATGGAGATGGATGAGCCCGTGGGTCTGCAGCTACGAGATAGGAATGGTGAATAGAGCTCATCTCGGATGGAAGGATGCTGCACCCACAAGAATGGACCTTTTGGCTGTAATCCTCGCTCTCGGCCTATGTTCAAATTTGCACTTTTATTCCCATTGGTTCACCTGACAAAAAGCTCTTTTGACACCTTTTTGTGTTTAATTCTTTTTATTTGCTTTGAATACATATTTTTTAAACCTATTTTAATTATATATGCATTATTCAAAGCTTGCAGAAGGACAGCTGATTGTCTCAGATTTTAAAGACAAAAACAAGTTTATCTCACACCGATCTGTTTGTGTTTGTTCACAAACCATCAACTTCCTCGGGTATTATCAGGTTTCAGAGCTGTAACTGTAAGGTGCTTTCCAGAACGGGGAAATTGACATCCCGCACGTCACATTTCATGCACCTAATATCTTCCAGCATCACTCGTTTTCCACCTGAATGACCCAACGCAGACGTGAGCCATGAAAAGAAACTACACTGAGCTTATAATGAATGCTGGGGAAGCAGCTGCTTCACATGCAGACTCCATCATGGGTTAAATAAAATGCCAATTAATTTACTCCACACCAGGCCTAACATTAACAGAGTTTGGCAGACCCAAGAGGATCGTAGCCGGAGTGAATGAGGCGCAAATTACTCCCAGGAAATACAGTTTCTGTTGATTAGTGCAGATTTAAAAGGAACTAATAGACAGGTCCTCGTACTCAATAGAAATTAGAAAAGGCTGCTGACAAAAAAAATAAAATGCTATTTAATTATTAGTAAAAAGTCTAGAACAGCTTCTAAAATTGGCAATCAATTTATTCATTATTGTAGAATATTAATCTTAAATTTTGGAGAAAAAAAGGTAGAAAAAAGTCAGTAGAGTGACATGCTCTGAAAAACTATCATCAGTCAGCAGAAATATCACCAAGACTTTAGAACTCTCATTTAAGTCTAAGCAACAAGATGTGCCAGTTCATCAGTGGTGAAGCTTTTTACAGCTTCACCACTGATGAACTCTGGGAAAAATAAAGACGAAGACTGAAGCAATGATCTTTAGCCTCTTGGCATATTTATAGCAAATAAAAATAATCAACAAAAACTCAGAAAATTACTAACATTAATTTGAATGCAAAAACCTGTGCTTCATTCTAATGAAAATTAGTCCAAAAACTAAGTCCAAAAACTAAAATTTCCCATATAAAGGCAAAATCAAGAAATTTAACTTTGTGCGTCCCGTCAAACAGTACAGTTGGTTTGTTTTCTTGTTTATTAGTTCTTCACTACTTCGTCATCCTCTCATTAACCTCCTCCCAGTCATAAATAAACACCACTTCCTGTTTGTTAACTAAAGCTTAAATGAATATATTCTTGTGGGTTTTATGTCTGGCTCCAAATAAAAAAAAACATTGTTTTATGTATTTATTATTTTTTTTCGTACAAAGAATTGTCAACATTGTGTTGTTTTTATATTTTTTTCTCAATCAATAGCAACTATCTTAATTTCTGAATTTTATAGGAGGGTCAAGATGTCATAGGTCAACTCTGGGCTAGTCTGTCTGAAGCCATCACCTTTGACCCTATCCTGAGACTCCCAGGAGAAATGCAAAGCTAAAAAAACCCTAAATTAAAAAAAAGGCAAATTTTTTGTCAACAACCAACATTTTTGTGATGAAGAGTAAAGTCTTTGGAAAAAAATGCTTGTTTAATTTATTTACATAGTTTGTGATCAACTATATAAAGAAAATCACATCTGAATTATAGAGACATAGTATTAGTCTTGTTTACATTTTTAAGGAGACTGGTCTAGTGTGCTGCACTTTTCACCATGTTGTCAAAAACTGATAAGTAATTTTGAAACATAAAGAAAAATGCAATGACTTCATATTTAAAAAAATGATTTTATGATATTGAGTATTTTTAAAAGGCATCATCTTAAAACCAAAAAAGAACAAAACTCTTTTTGTGATTCCCTGCACTCAAAGTCATGGGAAGTTGTTCCCTAGCAGACGGGTGTAAACTGAAGAAAGACAGGAACAAAGAGCACCTGTCAGCTTTCTTTCTGTCTCCTCTTTTTATCTGGTAATGAAGCACAGTCCTTTTACGATTACAAGCCTTGGGTTTTGTCAGCTAACTGCAGTCTGGGCTCAAGCTTGTCTCCACACACTCTTCCTCTTGAATGTTACAGCTTCTGTGCTTCAGTATGTCTGCCCATCTGACAGAAATTATATATCAGTCCATTGCAGTTGCTTGCACTCCAACACCCCCTGGAACAATTCATTAGTTTTTCATTCATTTTTGCTTTTTCCCATATTTATCTTCCTTTTATGCTGGAGATAATGTTGAGCCAATCAGTGTCTGGGATGAAGTCTACCATCAGATGTAAAACTATGTTTACAATCACAAACTTAAGCCTTCTCGTGTGTTCACTGGGAGATTTTCCAAACAAAATAAAAAAGCATTATATCTTATTAATTACATTTTTTAAAATTATTATTATTTACCTGGACTTTTTGGGGAACTCTCAATCACATAAATCGTTTAGTATAAAAGCTAGAAAGGAACCTGTTTCTTTGTTCCACTCGTTGCTTGAATTCAACAGATATTAAACCATGCTAAGTTGTGCATAGACTTTACAGTAAATGACAATATAATGAGCAGCACAATCCACCTTGGGTCTCCCCTCATCCTCTGCTTGCTAATGATGCTGTGATAACACCCACACTACCATTAACGATGACTACTCACAACATAAACAAACAAGGCAATTTAACACTTTATTTATTCATTCTTTGGAAAATAGATTTTAATGAGTTCAGAGCTTAGTAAATGTAACAATGTTCATGTTTTATCTGTTTCTTTTGTTGTTAAGTTAACGTAAATGGAAATTAAATGTATTTATTTATTTTTTGTAAAAAAAAATAGAATGTATTTTAGAAAAGAAAAACCACCCTATCATTTTCTTTCATGGCTTCCCGCGGGGCATTTCCGGTATACGGCACTTCCCTTTTGAACACTTCAAAGTAAAAGCAACACAAACACGTTGCATTAGAGAGAACAATGTTTCCCGGTAAAACTATTTTTATTTTTAGAACTCTATTCACAGTCTATGCTCAAAACTAGACCCGTCAATGTTAAATGAAAACATGTGTGGCTAAATGCATTCTATGTTATGTATTTGTCTGATTTAACAAATGCTTTTGTTATGCAGAGATCCTCTTGGCAAAATATGAGTTCACCAAAAACTTTTGAATGGGATGCATAGATCTGTAATGTAGATTATAACAAATCGGCTTCTATTTCCCTCTTAAATGTAAACTTTAAAAGGCAACTATATTTTATTGAGGTAAACTTTGATGCTAAACATCATATTTTACTTTGGCGAATCACATTAAAAGTATAATTTAAAAAAAATAAAATAAATAAGCCTACATTGATAATAGTAACGCACATTTTTAGTAAGGTGACTGTTGGGTTTTCGTTGGTCCAGTGGTCAAGTGTTGCAGTTTTATATATATATATATTATTCTTATTTCCGTCTTACTAAAGTCATTCAAGGCTGCAATCCTGTTTTTAATAGTCCTATACTTAACATTCAATAATTATTGATACCATGCAAAGATGCCAGCAGATGAAAATGAGGAAGAGTGAAGAAAAATATTTTTTTCAAGATCTACATCCCTGATTTTTGAATCACTATAATACACACAAAATCGCTCCAAACAAGTTCTTTTACATGTTTGTTTATTTATTTGTTTATTTTTATGCTAATGTTACCCAGTTTTACCGTAATTTGGTTTCTTTTAGCCTGCAAAAATGGTGCTTGGAAATCTGTTGTAACTACATTTGTAATTGACCAGATCTGGTTTATAGCTGTTTTGAAGTTCACCTGCAGGTGGCAGTATAATTCCTGCTTTTACATATTTATGCTTGACAGCTTTGATGGTCCATTTGCTAATGTCCTACTATGCTCTCATGCACAAGCATGTTTGTGTGTGTTTGCCTCCTGCTGAAAAGCACCTGGGCAGCCGTCTGATCACTCCTGCGGCGCTGACTGCTTCATCTCGTTTTTTTTGTTTTTTTTTTTTTGTCCAGAGCTTCTCGTTAGGGACGCTCCCTTGTCAGCCAGTGAAGGCTGTCCAGTTGACTGATTAGTGATGGGACACAAAGACCTCACGTGTGCACACACACACATCCCCGTCTGAGGATGTGCGTCGCACCTCTCCGGGGAGGCTGCGGGGTTTGGTTTTATTGCCTGTATTGATCGCGGCTCGGGCTGTGTAAAGGGATCAATATGTGGATTAAAGGGGGGAGTTAACTCCTCAGTGCTGCACCACAAACCCCCTCAGCTCTCTGACACCTTTCAGACCCAACACCTTCAACGACCAGAGAAATAGAGCAGAGCTCTGTGTTAATTCACTGACTGGATAGAGCAAGACGTAAGCACACATCTTTGCTCTTTTTTAAGCTGCAGCCAGTATAGCACCCAGATCCCCCCCCCGCTCACCTATATATGCTGTACAGTAACTGAGCTTTTACTTTTGGCACTTATTTCTATGGAAACCAGCCGTGGGGGCTTTAGCCAAACAAGTTACTTCCCTTGGGCCTAGCAGTCTAGCCAGCTGCTAAAAGACACCATGGGGGATTTTCTCTGTGCTCATTTGTTATGGTAAATATTCTGACTCACACAATTTTAGTTTTTATCAGTACCTCTCAATGAAGCAGAGATAGCTTTAGATCAAAACAAATCCAAAATTTAAGAACTTGACACTTCATGGAATGCCCTTGACATGAGCACTGAGCTGCAAAGAATTTAGAAATGAACCAGTTAAACCAGCTTTAGTCATTTTTCAGGTTTGGCAAGTGATGATTTGTTGTGTCACGATGATCTCTGAGTTAACTCAGCGTCAGAATGTAGAAGCAGCAAATTCTTTTGCTTTTCAGTTTCATTGCAAATCTAATAAATTGCTAAACCTTTTGATTTACGGAAAGGTCTGACGTTTTCGTTAATATCTCAAACTGACCACAAATAAATGAATGTTTCTAAAGACAGTTAGGGTGGTTACATCATATGGTGGTTTATTAATTTTAATGCTAACTTTTTCTCAGTTTGTTAGGTTTATAAAACTCAAAATATTAACTATAATAAACTATTAACAATAACATGACCATAATATATAGAAACACTTCTATGATGTGTGTATGTATATGTCGTAACGCATCAACCATAAAACCCTAGTATGAACTAACTACAACCGACTGACCAACTATTCTTCAGGACAGCAAACACCAGGAGTCAGAATTTGTGGTCAAATTCTCACTATTTCAACAGCAGGTTTTAAGTAATTATTGAATAAAATTTAATGGAAATGTTGTTTTTTATCTGCTGGGATTAATTTACCTCCTTATTTTGTGTAAATCTCAACTTTTAACCCTCTCTGGACAGGCTTTAGTCACCACAACGCTAGTCATTTCTAGTTTTTTCCATTGTATGGATTAAAAGGTATAAAAAGTGTACAAATGATAGACCATAAAAGCAATAAAATACTTAAAAGTCAAATAAACAAGTTGATTAAATGAGTCATTTAAGTTATAAAGATGCGTCTTAAAAAAATCTTCACATATGCAGAGAGCAGAACCTGAGGTTCTAAAAGTTGTGGGTGGTAACAAGGACTGAGGAGATCTGATAAATATTAGATCTTATTTCCTTCCCTTTGGCCACTGTACAAATATATTGGGTTTCATTGTTTTGAACTGAAATCCATTAAAT
>NC_050519.1:13551385-13566473 GCF_002922805.2 Oryzias melastigma
ATATATATGTCGTAACGCATCAACCATAAAACCCTAGTATGAACTAACTACAACCGACTGACCAACTATTCTTCAGGACTGCAAACACCAGGAGTCAGAATTTGTGGTCAAATTCTCACTATTTCAACAGCAGGATTTTAGTAATTGTTGATTAAATTTAATGGAAATGTTGTTTTTTATCTGCTGGGATTAATTTACCCCCTTATTTTGTGTAAATCTCAACTTTTAACCTTCTCTGGGCAGGCTTTGCAAATTTGCAACAACTAAATGCTGGCACAACGCTGTGCATTTCAGTGTGTGTGTTTTTTATGTATTTGCCCTCTGCTTTTTTCTTCCACCTTTTCATGTTTCTCAACATCTCCTGAGAAAAAAGAGAGTTTTTAGAGGGTCTCGGCCCACAGGTCACATCTGCAACAGTAAGAGGCTGAAGTGTCACTGAGATAACAGCAGGGCTAATACACAAAACACACAGAAACTCCCAATGAAGACATTAAAGCTTTTTAAACAGGGAGACTATAGGATGTAGATGCACTGATGAAGGGAAAAAAAACATCCTGAGATGGAAAAAAAAGCTTTTGTAGGTCATAAAGGGTTGAAAATAATGGATTGCACTCAACATCAGCACATGTGGATTATTTAATACTTTGGAAGACGATAACAGAAATGGCTGTTTATGCATTTCTACGTGTACATCTGATTGAAATGATTCACGTGTCAGCAAAACAGCTCCAAAACTTCTAATTCTCTGGTACTTTCCACTCCATCTGCCCAGTTTCCTTCCTGATTGAATGAATCGGATTTGATGATCAAATAAACAGAAAGGCTCTAATTTGATGACCTGAACTCTTTAATGGAGTTGCTTGTTTAAGGTGTTGTATTTGCACATTGACTCAGCTTAAGCACTTGTACTGCCTGTTTCCTCCAGGAGCATTTTGTGCTTTTTTGTTGCTGTTTTCAAGGGTAAGGTTTTCACTAAATTTAGCAATTGGTGATGACACAAAAATAGTTTACTTAAACTATAAAATAAAACAAGCATTTTTGAATAATAAAGCTGTATTAGAAATAAATCAAACACATTTTATCATTGTGATTATTTCTTTTTTGACATGTCATTCACATGATATCAACACAATGGAATGATAATTCTGCGTCATGACTACTGAATAGCTCAGACATCATTTGAAAGGCTTGGTCAAACAGCACACATTCCATCTAATCCTGACTTGTAATGACTTGTTTTACATTTTCACATTCAAGGTGGGACAAATTGAAATAAAGAAATTGGTAAGAAAATTGTATAAAAATACAAGAAACCCTGAAGATTTGTTTATGCTTTTGTTGCAAAGACAACATACTAACTCAACAGCTGTTATTCTTAATATTTCATCTAAAATGTTGATTTACAACGTAAGTGAGCACTGGTAATATTCCAGCATAATCTTTAAGAGAAAAGAAACCTAAAGATACCCAACAAATTTGCAATTTCAATCATTTTGACTGGAAGCGGCTCTAAGATTATTGTTTATTAATGACAAAGAGAATATCTATTTAGAGGAACTTCTGTCATTTTCAAAACAAATCTAAAGTTTTTAAGATGTTTATCCATCTTAAGGCTAATTTGATGAAGAGTTTCTTAAAATTAAGTCAGATATAGTGTCTAATAGATATACAGTTGCAAGAAAAAGTTATTAATTGGACAAATTTGTCATAAAATATGTTTTGATCTTCATGTAAGTCACGTCACATGATAAAAACAGTCCGCTTAAACTAACACAACACAAAAATGTAAGTTGTTGGGTTATTATTGAGCAAAATGTGTAAACATTCAAAGTGAAGGGTGGAAAAAATATGTGAACTCTTGGATTTCCTTTGCAGCCATAACTTCAAGTTGTATTAGTTTAAGCAGTCTGTTTTTATCATGTGAAAATGACTTTCAGGAAGATCAGAACATACTTTATGACAAGATTATGCAGAAATCCAAAGGATTCACATACTTTTTCTTGTAACTGTAGTATCTGAAGCAGAGGTCTGCAACCTGTGACTCCAGAGCCACATGTGATTCTTTTATTCCTTTATTGTGGCTCTTTAACTTTGATGAAAAAGCTTATGATTGAATAAATAATTGATAAGTTATTCAATTTTTGTCATAGATTTGTAACACGTCAAACAACAAATTCTGTTGAAATGTGTTTTTTATTTGTGTTTTTAATTTATAGTTAGTCAAATTAAAGTCTCCAAATGTTTTTTTTATTTTGGTAAATTACACTTAAATGGATTAAGTTTTGAACAAATGCAGTTTAAAATGGTTGAAAATGATTTAGAGTTATGTGTTTACTCTAAATGTTTTGATTTTTCTTCAAATAAATAGATTCTACGACAATCTTGTTTATATCTGAGAGTAAAAGAGAAAAAATGATGGAGACACAGAGAGAAATTCTAATGATTAAAAACATTATGTTTGACTCTCTTGTGCTTTTTTGAAGTCAAGCTGCTGTAGCAGGATGAACTTTTTTGACACAGAATGGGTTTTATTTTGAAAGGAACTTGTGAATGCTGCTGTCAAAAATAAAAGAAGTTACAACTGTTGTATATAAACTTATAGACGCTGTTATAATTAAATTTGTGTAATGTTTAAGTTACATCTATAAATCAATGTTTAATTGATAAAAAGGCATGAATATTGTACATTTTTAACGATTAAGTGACACTTTGTGGCTCTTGTTGGGTTTTGGTCTGTAGAAACTCGACCAAATGGCTCTTCTAGTGTTAATGGTTCTAAAGTGTTGTCTTCTGTCCACAAATGGAGAACAAAATTTAATTTTCATCATCCCAGGATTATGGGATATTATTATGATTATCAAGAAAATAATCAAAAATATGTATTATTGATGAGAATATATAAAGTTTGAATCTAATTAGTTTGAAGCTTCTCTCTCCTCGTCATGTAGCCATCCTGTTATCTATAGAAACTTAACATTTTTACTAAATATTGATGTTTAAAACCTGTCGGAGATAATAACATTTGATTTGATTTTTTTTAATTTGAATTATTAATCTTCCAGTTTTCACTTTTCACGCCTTAATGCAAACAGAAAAACACAACTTTGCTGTTTTAAAAGAGAGAGAAAAAAAGGTTTCATTTACAAACTAAAAAATTGTTTATATCAGCCCATCAGACTATTGACTTGTCACGTCTTAGCCGTCCTCTAAGATCTTTTGAATCTAACACGAGTTTAATCTATTATTCGCCTGATTCCAGCTTTGTTATTGCAGAGCTGTCTTCCGCTATCAGCGTCTCTGCTTGTTGCATTGTCTCTGTCTGCCTCTCCTCTGTGGTGAGAGGACTGAGGGCATTATGTTCTGCTATGAATGATTCATCCCTCTCTGTTGTGTATGTGCCTCGACTACAAAACAAGTAGGGAAAGACAGAGTATGGTAGGTGTTTGCAGGGAAAGAAGACGAGGTGACAGGGGAGAGAACAGAGCCTTCGTTGGAGGACAGCAACCCTGACAACATTTTTTTTTACCTTTTTTATTTAATTCTTTAATTCATTTGTGCTCTTTCGCTTCCTCTTGAGGATTTCAGAAATTGATGTTCTCATTAGTTCTTATTCAAAGACGGTCCTTGGGGTGTTAATTGTAATTAATTATCCTTTTAAAATCCCGTCTCATCGTTCCATTAATCCAGATCCTTCTCGAGCTCCTAGCTTTGTCCTTTGCATCTTCAATTTCACCAAGAATGACCCATCCCATCCATCCATACAAACTCATGAAGTCACGACTGCAGAAAGCCATCCACAATAGTTCCAGATTGACGAAACTCTTAAAATAACATTATCTTTTCTCTGTCTAATTTTCCACAGCCTGCTGTAGATTATGACAATTAAGAGTTGATGAATAATTAAGTGGACAATAATGCTCATTCATAAATATGATATTTATTTATGACCCATAGATAGTTGCTGCTTTATTGCGGACAGGAAGATTGATGCTCTGGCCTATTTAAAAGCTCGTCAGTGAGCGGATGCTGCCAATTGCTTTGGTGCCTGTATTTTTCGGGCCACTTTTTTTGCTTAATGACATGCTTATACCTAATTTACAGACGTTTCCCAAAGAGGATATAATCCAGCATCTGTAAATTTGCTTCGATATGGTTTAATATGATCCACTTTTTTATGACAAATCATATCTTGATTTTCTTTTTTCATCTTTAAAACATCATAATGAATGTATGCATTTAAGAGTAGAGCGATTTTAAATGTTAATTTATGCTCACAATCTGCTTCAGCTTGCTCTGTTACACTGGCAGATGGAGAAGTCATATTATCTTGATGTTTTAATAAAATGTGTTCGTGTGTAAACCTGATGAACATGTAGGTTCCTCTGTTGCAAAGTAAAAAAAAAAACAAGCTCGTCCTTGTTTTTTATGCCCCCTTGCCACACAAACACACACCCCAGCACACACACATACCCCAACGCAGTTCAGCAGAGCCTTTAGAGTCACAGCAAGCCTGATTACATTTGCGATTATGGCTGTGGCCAAGCAATGGAGAATAATGTCTGTGCTGCTACCTCCCTGTTACGATGCGAAGCAGCCCGGCTGCATTTCTCCCCACTGCTGCTAACCTTAGAGGTCACTCACATGAAGGAGACATTCATCACTCTGACGGGTGGATGCTGTGGAGAGGACAGAGCATGGTGCGTGAATGTGGGCACAGAACTATTACTGTTACAGCATTAATGCACCAAAGACCGACTCCCAGAAGAAATAAAGCAGGAGCCGAGGATAATCATCTTTGTTTCATTTCAGCTGTTGCCACATTTTTTTTTTTAACCCATAGAAATTATTTTTTCCTTTGGATGTGAAAGCATTTCCCCATGTGGACCCGGAGAGGTTTCTTTAAAACAAGAATGTTTGACTCCATAAGATTATTGTTTTTGTTTTGTTTCAACATGGACACAGCAGGAAAGACTCTTCAAGTCTTGGATTAGTCACTATATGACAGGTTTGAAAATGTGCACTTGTACCACATGTAGTTATTGTTTCGCCACATGGTCTGCTGCAGTTAATCAAGGATTTGAAAGAACCAGTAAGAACAGCCTCTCACTACCTGGTTTCTTTTTCTCTCTATTTTATGTTTTAAGACAAACATCAGCCTCCACCATTGTTGTCCAAGTGTTTCTGCTCTCTAGAAAATATTAAGCTCAAACAAACTGGTTTGTGTGCTTCTAAGAACTTGATCTCAAACACAAGAACAAGCATTTGTGACATCTAAGCACTTGTGCTTTCTTGACTCCTGCTCCCACCTCAACTCCTGGTATCGAACAACAGTGGAACGACCTTGACAGGCTCAGTCAGCACTTTGAAGGGTGAGGAGCGCATGAGCTTTCCTGATTAATCATAGTCATCACATCATTCTATTGCCTTTAAATGGAGACATTCAAGTCCAACTCCAATCATCTTTTGATCTATTTTAAAAGCTTTCCAAGTGGTCTTATAATTATAACGACACCTTCTTAGCCAAAATGTATTTTTAAAAAAGTGTGATTTTTGGACATTGTTTCTGCAGAATGCTAGGAGTTCATTAGAAATTCATCTCTGTTGTTGTGGGTGGGACCATTGGAATGGAGAAAGCATTCCCTATTTCCCATCATCCATCTCTTTATTCGCTCTCCAGCTAGCTTACAACCTCTCAAAACCGCAAGCTAGCATTTGAGGTGCTAATGGATTTCTACTACGGGTATAGGTAAAAAATGGTGGCGATGTATCATGATATATCGCTTGCCGATACTTATATCGATTTATAAAATCCAGACAAGACAATATTAAAATAAATATTTATGAGTGTCATTCAGCGTCTTACTTTTGTTTTCCACCTAAACCCCTGACTGATAGTTGGCAGCACGGAACACTGAACCTCTTTGAGCAGCTCTACATGCGACCAGCTTTTTGGTAAATGTTCTGTCCACCTTGCACTTTTTGTTGTTATGAGACATATACTACTTTGTCTTTACTTGGGATGGGTACCAAACTGACACTCTGTTCCACATTACAGCCAATATCAGTGTACAGTTGCAGTGCTTAATGTCTGAGCATTAAATAAAATAAATTTTACTTTTTTTTTTTTTTTTTTTGCAATTTTCAGGTAGAGTTTTTTTTTTTCTAAGTCATACTCTTGAAAAAAAAGTGAAAAATTTTTCTGGTACAGACTTGGGATGTATTACGATACATATCGTATTGTGAGACACGTACCAGGTTCCGTTCCCAGGTTGCTTTTGTAAATAAGAACATGTTCTTAATAGTTCACTTGGTTAAATAAAGGCAAAAGAGTATTGTGACGTCAGGCTCCTGCCAATTCACATGCCAACTTGCTACAGCATTTTCAAGTTGCATTTTTTCATCTGCTCCTGATTCACAACAATTTGAATACAGAAATACTCTGAAATTAAATTTTAACCTTAATTTTCTTTTTAAACCTCCTCCATTATGAGAAGATGCCACAGGAGCAAACTATCTTGATTAGATTATTTTTCTTGCAAAGCAAAAATTGAAGATTTTTTCTTGAAACAAGGATCCTTTTACTTTCTTAAGATTCAGTGTTTGCAGTGTGTTCCCCCAACAACATTGTACTGAATGTTTTTATTAATTAGATTGATTTGGGAGGCACTATAATCCGTATTCTGCTGATTCTGTATTGCAAACTCACGATATGGATCACTCTGTTTTGTAAGCAAATACACAGATGTTAGAGAAAACATTGTGATTTAGACATTTAGACTAAACTTGTTAAAATTGTAATAAAATAATCATTAAGAATGTGTGTTTAACAGGTGCAGATCATTTTTACAACCTCGTTTGAAACCACAGGTTTTGAAAGCATCCAGTGATGAAGAGGATGAATATTTATTTAAATATTTATAGGGCTCATCAGCACTTTGGTAAATTTTATCCCGATTTTGTGTCTGTGAATCGGGTTTTAATGCAATGATATAGTCCTCTGTTTTTCTTCTGTATTCTGTTGAGAAATTTGATTTATTATTCACAATACTGTTATCTTTTATAATGAAAACAGAAAAACTGACACTGCGTTATTGATTAACAAAACAGTAACTGTTTTATTGTCAATGTCTTTGGTGAATAAATTATCAAATTAATGTTGCACCATTAGCTGGACTTGTTTTTTAATATCTATGAATAAACTAATGTCATACATGGTTTAAATAAATTGATCTACCATTTTAATTCTTTGAGGATTCAGTATTAAAGATGCCTCACAAAAAGTATTTTGTCTACAAATGTTTTGTCTACTCAAGTTGAAAACATTTCATTATTCGAGCCAATAGTTGTTCTGTAAATAAAATGATTTTCTTTGCAGATTTAAATTGTTGATCACAGTTTTTAGAGAATTTTTTTTGTGCAATGCATTGGTTTAAAGAGGCAGCTCCATGGTCACAATTATTCAGGATAAAATTTCAAGGCAATTTATATATACAAAAAAATACAGCTCACATTTTGGTTTATCAGCTAGAAAGTTTTCCTGAGCTATCTGTGTTGGAGCAAGGATACTCGGGCAAATGACATCTCCACCTCTAAGATGAAATATTATTTTTGTCAGATACAAAGAGTAAACACCTTTGCCCGTTTTTGCTTGGGAAACTTTTTTCTGGTTAAATGGGATGCTTATAATAATCAGCAGAATTAAAGTGATTATTGTTTGCTGTGTTTTTACAGTGCTGCTGTATATATTGTGCCCCCTGTTGGTAGCACATCCTGTAAACACAGTCAGTTCTATTTATGATCTCCTAATGTGTAGATTTTATTTTGTATATTTATTTTTGTTAAACGTATTACTTTTATTATCCTGAAGAGGAGAAAGCCCCGAGTGATGGAGGGGCTCCAGTTGTCCTGGAAACGCCAGGGGGCGGCGCCGTTTGGAAGTAGCACCAGTTTGTTTTGTTATTGAAGGTCACGTGGTACGACAAAGCTCCACCCACCTTCCCCGTTACCTCCGATTCAAGTGTCTCGAGCTCCTACTCCGGTCAGTTACTACAAAATGGCTGCAGAGGCTCCGTCGTTAAAAAGACCTAACTGAACGCTTCATGGTAGGATTTATTGAGTGGTTTGGGGAACTCAAGCACCTATTTATATTTTTTTCTTGTTTCCTCCACCTTGTCGGGTCGTGTTTGCGCAGGCGTGCTGTGAATAGCTAGACTGGGAAGGAAAATATTTTCACTCCACTTTGACATCAGTGGTGGATTCGTGGCGGGAGCTCGGCTTTTGCACAGTTGTCGATGGAGTAGAGGGTTAGTTTGTGTTTTTGAGTGCTCAATGTGAGGTTTTCTCTCACGCCAGCGTCACAACAACTTGGACTAATCGAGTTAAAAAGGGGGAAAAGCGCAGCAGCTTGGCTAATTCAAGGGCACCCCCGTGTTGTCGCTTGTCAAGCTGTCGTTTGGGTTGAAGCTCGGCAGAGATTGGTTGGACGGTGGCCGCTTTGCTGCCGTTCAGAGAGTTGACATGGCTGTTGTTGCTGCTCGTTCACACAAAATACGCGTCGGTGACACGCACAGAATGACGGGATTGAAACGCGTTTAGTGTTATTGCCTTTTCTATTTTTGTCTTCAATGGGTTACCAATAGCCTTCATTACTTTTTGATAAAATCCCTGAAAAAAAAAACCGCTTCTTTCTTGAATTCCTGAAACTCTAATGCATCAACAATGAGACCTTCACTCAACTCTTTCCTGCTTGTTTACTAAACCTGCTCATATTGTGAAGGCAGTGTGGACAGTAGTAGCTTAAATGTAATGGCCTCTGATTTTGGATCGCCTGAAGGGGTCACCCGGGTCTTTTCCGACCCTGCAGGGGTTTATGAGTTGCCAGTCAGCACCCGAGCCCTTGAAAGAGGCAGTGTACTCTCAGAGAGGCACCTAAAGGGGCTTTGATAACAAAAACAGACTGCTGAGCTCTTTGATTGCTGTATGATGTAGGTCATTCCATCACTATTCTGGACAATTTTGGACAATTTCTGCCAGATTGTGTCATTTGGTTTGGCGACTTGCATTTTCTTATAAAAAAGTGACGTTTTTTTGTCCAGAAAATACTGCTCAAATATGTCTTTTCTCCAAAAATCTACAATTATTTTTTTTTTCCTGTGGAAGTTCCTCATTATTTAACTTTGTATATGTTTATCCATTGAATATAAAACATTAAAATGCAAAAGTGGGCTTATAAAAGGGGGATTTGTTGTGTCTTAAACATCCTCTCATCTTCTTATTTTTAACAGCTTCAGAAAGAGCTGAGTCCATATGTTTGAGTACTTTCCATAGCTGTAAGGTATGCAGCAAAAGTTTTTCTTTTTTTCCCTCTTGTCCATTAGGGAAGGGTCAGGGAGCAATAATGTGAACACAGAGTGCAATCCTCCTTTCAGGAATTGTGTTTAAATGTCCACTGATAAAAAAAAAAAAATGTTGTTTTTAACATGTTCTTGTGGATTTTTTTTTCATGGAGGTCATATTTGAAGAAAATTAATATTAAAATTGCTAGTTCTTTTTTGCAAATTGTTGTGCTGACAAAAATATTGTTTAAAAAAAGCTTGTAGCTATGATCTGTCTGATACATCCTTGCTTAGATCAATGTACGTCTTTTTTTCCCCCTCGTCTGACCTGGCATCTGTCTCTAAGCTGTACGGCGGGCTAACTTTGATATTGACTCGATTTGATTGATTCAACACCGATTCTATTCAATATAGTTATCCATACTTTTGTCGCAACAGTAACAGCTAGCAGAATAGCATTTAAACAGATGGATGATGGGAAGTGTGGACAGGCTTACTTACACCAATGATCCTACTCACAGCTAATCAACTACTGCTGCTCTGCCGAAACAATGTCCAAGAATAATTTTGGCTAAAAACGGCATCATCGTAATTAAAAGACCACTCGGAACGCTTTTACAACAGATCAAAAGATGATTGGAGTCTTAATAATGATCTAATTGTGTGCTTAATAAAACCTGAAAACTGTGGATGAGCTGTTGGTCATTGGCCGGCGAACAGAGGGGATCGACACGTTTCAATGTCGCTGTCGTCGCTCGAAAATCCCTCTCTCCGGTGCTCGCCGTTCCCTTGTTCAGCTTATACAGCGATGGCATTCCTGGCTCTGTGCCCAATGACTGTTGTCTACCACCCCTCCCCCCGTCTCTCCCACATCCACACATACCGGCTTCATCATTCGTGCACCCCATCATCCTTATTGCTCCAGTGTGGAGGAGTGCTGTATTTACCTGTGTGGCTTTGGCTCATATCCACACTTCATTCCCTCTTGATTTTCTTGATTTCCCTCTCAATCCACCCCCCCCTCCCGCCTCCTTGCATTTCTAGTAGAATGAGCGTCTGGTTTAAAGGAGGAGGGGGGGCACCAGGCTCTAATCCTGTTGTTCTGATAGGAGACTGTAAATCCACAACAGATCTGAACTCACTGGTCTCTGTAACTCACGTCTGCAATGGGTTGTGTTTCTTGCTAGTACAAGAGTTGCATTGGCCCTTTAAACACCCACTCCAATGAGAATGGTGTTTTTGATGTTTTTAACATGTTCTTGTGACATTTTTCCAATGATGGAGGACATATTTAAACAGAGGCTTAAGCTAATATTGCATTTCTGATTTCGTTTTGAGTCAAGAGCAAGATGAATGAATGGAGCTGTAAAACGCTAGTATTGGTTGTGATGTAGAAAATATGCTAGGCAGGCCACAATCTTCTTGCTCTGCTTTGTTCTGATGCATCCAATTGCAGACAAATAGATCCATGTATGTCTTTGCTTTCCTCATCTGAGCTGTAATCTGGCTCAAAACTGTATGACTGGATAGATCCGATATTGCTCGCCATCAGCTCGGGGTTGTGAGGTACTGTAAACTAGCAGGAGAGCTCTGTAAATAGGTGGATGAGGGGAAGTTGGGGCAGGCTTACTCTGTGCCAGTAATCCCGTCTATAAGTCAGACGCAAATTTCTAAAGATATCCTGCCGCTCTGCAGAAACAATGTCCTAGAAAACAACACACGTTTTAGGCTAAAAACGGCATAATCATAACTGAAAGACCCCTGGAAACACTTGTGACAAATGTGATCTGAGAGCATATAATAAATTACAACTGCTATCTTTTTATCATTTGATTTAGTTTTTGGAATTTTTTGTATGTATCCATCATTCATCATTTGCAGTATTTGTTCCCGGCAATTTTTTTTTAAATTTTTTTTAGAAGCTATTTCTGTATAACTGCTGTCTTTTTTAATCCGCCTCTAAAACTTGGTGATCACTTTTGTGTCAGTTATGACTTGAGTTTACCAAGTTTGCTTTAAATGTAACTGAGTAAATTGTAAAAAAAAAAAAACGTAAATGTCAATCTTTAAGTATTATAAAAAAACATACTCAGTATCCATTTTACTTTAAGTTGACATAACAGGACTGACAGAAGGAATGACTTCTCATAAAGCTTTATTACATTCTATGTTGGAAAAACAATCCACAAAAGTTAGGACCATGGTGCAGCAGCAGGGCAGTCGACTCCTGATCGGAAGATTGCAGGTTGGATTCCCGCCTTGCCTGCCCATGGGTTCGAAGTGTCTTTGGGCAAGACACTGAACCCCAAATTGATGAAAGGTTGGTGCCAGTGTTTGGCAGTGGAGCCTCCATCAGTGTGTGAATGGGTCTGTGACTGTAAAGTCCTTTTCGGCCTTCAAGTAAGGTAGAAAAGTGTTATACAAGTATACGCCATTTACGCTATTTTTCCAAAGATCCATGCACAATATAAAATAATCTTTTTCCTTTGCTGTTAAGGAGAATAAAAAAAGTTTTACATTTTCTTACCAGGATTTCACCACCACTGTTCCTCTAAATGTATAGTCTATATGATGCTCTCTTTTCCCTAAAATAATCTCTTATGTTCAAACTTTACATTCATTACTGCCCCAAGTTAAACTTTCTGGTTCTGTGATTGATAAAAATGATTTCAGTACTCTCCTTACGAGCACCTGACTGTTCGCCGTGGCCTTTGGGATTGCTTGTTACCAGGCAATGGCACATGTTGCTCGCCACAGCAAACTCTTGCCAGGATAACAAAATAAAGTGTTTGCGATCACTGTCACAAATATGTTTATGGTTCAAATTTTATTGTGGATTTCTATAAATGTATGTTTTTCCTTTCTTTCCTTTTCGCTGTTTAAACAAAAGTGTACGTTTATTTTTGTGTTGATGGTCTGGATGGAGTAGAAGGGCCCATTGTATGCCATTGTTTTGTATGAAACAATTGTGTATTGTAGGGTGGATTTTAGCTTAAATGTGTTGCTGTTGTGAGCTCTTCAACCTAAAGAGGAATAGTTTCAAAGTCTTCATGATGAGTTTGGCTAAGTCTTTTTCTGAGTTCTGTTCTTGCATTTATTTGTGAAGCTGAACATAGTCATATAATCTAAAATCACATTAAAGAAAATGCAAATTTCCTGTACTTCAAAACTCTGCAAAAAAAGCCATCACTTCAGAAGATGCCTAAAATAAATTCTGTTCTTTGTTTTTTATGTTTAAACAGTGAAAAGAAGCAAAACAAACTCCAGACGAGAACCATTTGATGGAAGATAGGAAAAAGAAAAAACAAGACGACAAGAAAAAGAAAGAAGCTGTTCAGAAAGAGGTAAAGTTTTCATTTCTTTTGTTTTGAACCCTCTCTCATCTTTATAAAACTACTGGAGTTCACAATGAGGTCAAACGTGTCTTCTGTGCATCCAGATCCCTTCATGCTGACAGTCTCTGCAAAATCTGCACTTGCAATATTGTACCAGAAAGGGAAAAAAAGAATGATGTTTCTTAATGAACAATTATGCAATGCATTACAAAGCAAGACTTTTCATTTATATACAAACTCATGCATCACCTGAACAGTTTTAGCTTGTTCTTTTTTGTTTGACTGTGCACACTTTCACCATGACTTTCTACTTTAGTGGGTAATTTAATTACAGTGATATGCACCGTGAACTGTAAGTCACAGGTGTTTCGTCAAGAGTTCAAGTAAACTAGTTTACATAGAGAAGCAATAACAAAAAAACAACACATTTTCATCATTTTAATCTGTAGCAAATCCAGATTCTAAAATGTAATTATAATTTCATAAATGCATTTGCTGATTCATCCCTATATATATATATATATATATATATTTAATTATGGTTTTATTATTCTGTAAGCGTTAAATATTTAAGCATTCTTTTTTATGTTTTTGTTGCTAATCTTTGTTTTTTTTTTTTCTTTTTTTTAGGCTACAGAACAGATAACCAAAGGTGAGATTTGTTTGCTTAAATTCAGCTTTAATCTGACTTTTCTTTGCTGGCTGTTCTTTGTTGTTCATCATCTTTGTAGAGAATCAGTCTCTGGGTTTAGATTATGGAAGGGTTATCTCTACAATCCTGCTCATTGGGTTATTTTCATTTTTCTAAACATAAATTATGCTTGGGGCTGTCTATGTAAAAAAAAAAAGAGGAAAAAATCACAGGAATATATTTATATATATTGTGTTTTTTTTTTTTTGTATATTTTATTTTTACGTTCTCAGTTCGATATATTGAACCTTAAACTGAGAACACAAACTAACATTACATAGCCATAAACTAAAGAAATCTGTTAGGTTACACTGTCACTGCACTTTTTAAAAACCTACAATTGATATTTGCTGACAAACTTGATTAGAATTTGGACAATTACTTGTAAATTATTTATTTCTGGAGAAAAAAAACTTTTATAAATGTGTTTTAGATATTAGCAAACAGTAGAGGGTTGCTCCAAACAGCCAAAGTTCAAGTCAGCATAGTATAGATCTGTTTATGGTTATAATCTTAAACCTGAATGGCTAAGCATTCAATTAAAGAAACATAGAGTTTGACTCCTTTTTTCAACATATGGCTAAAATGTTTTTATGCCTTCTTTATTTGTTGTGATCACATGCTCTGTAGTTGTATAATTTATGGAAGAACTCTATGGATATATGACAGATCTCCAAACAGCAGTGTGAAGTGACTCACTGTGCTGCTTTCACAAACAGGTGTGAAAGACATGGATGAAAAAATTTTATCGCAGGGATTTCATTGAGATTTCAGTAAATTATTGCTTAAGAAAAACAGGGTCCCAGATTGCTTCCTTTTATGGTAAAATCTTGTTGCGGAAGAACTCGGGCTGACCAAGTCATCTGAGCTACCTGACTGGAAATGGAAGCCAGGTGCCGTGCAAGACTAATAAGGAGCATTGGGATGAAGCAGCTGCTCCTCAGGCCTCCCCACGGTCTCCTCAGGCGCTGTACCTGCGGGAATGGAGGTGAGGGGGGATCTCTGAGGAAAGTTGAGCAAAATAGCCAACAAACAAACCACAGGGAAAGCGCACAATTTAACTGAAAGATGGCTTTCCTTTTTTCTTCTAGAGAGTGGTTTTTTGGATCTAACTCTGTGCCTTCTTCAGCTAGTTCAGCTGAGAAGAAGTGAGCAGACCGGCACGGTCAGACAGTTTGTCTGGAGGCTAATCTATAAATCGGGATGAGCAAGCAGTTTGGGGGAGACTTTTCTGGGTGGAGATGGAGTGAATAGAATCCGGTTAGAGCTCCTGTTTAATGGTGCGGGAGAGAACGGATGTCCAACTGGGTGCAAATGTGTCTCGGTGTTTGCGGCCAACACGGCGCTGGCCAGTTTTGTTTAGGTCTGTAAAAGAGGAAGCATCCCTGTGTATTATATTACAGTGCTGAACTCTTGAGCTGTGAAAGGTCAGCCCTTGACCCCCTCCTCTCTCTGAAGCTCAAGGTAATGGGAAAATAATCTCCTCCTTTTTGACCCTTAAACTCCTCATGTTGAAGTTTCTGATATCCTCCTGTTTATTTTCCTTGCTACTTATAGCAACAGCGTAATGTGATCTTTCACCTTTTTTGTCAAAAGATATGCATCTCTGTTGTCCTGTATTGTTTTTTATCAATCCAAGGGGCATAACCTTTTTTTTCAAATATTGAAAGTATATTTTATAAAAGTGTGTCTAGGTAGTTAAATAACTCAAGTTTAATTAGGTCAAC
>NC_050519.1:13566701-13596290 GCF_002922805.2 Oryzias melastigma
GTCTTGTTTGGCAGTCTAGCCCCACAGAACAAAATAGAAGACGGTGTTGTTCAAAGAAGGGAAAAAAGCTTCGAACATTTGCATTAAAAGCAGGAGAGGAAACTGTTCAAATGGGTCCTCCAGTTGATTTAAGAGAGCTGGAAAACTGTGTGAAAGAGCAAAAGAAGCAGACGGAGCCACATGAAACCGAGATTGCACTCCAGTTTCCTGTTCACCGACACAGCTGAGGGGGCCCCTTTGTAGGTGATTTGTACTGGCCCATTTCTATGTGAGACACGCATTCACGTATCCCCCCCCCCACCCCCGCCGCCTCGGTCTCCTAATGTAAGAGGACCAGTACGAGCATCACGGTCTTTGTACTTTCTGTGTCCACGCAAATGCACAAACAGGGCTGAGTCGGGCGCTCTTTCAGAGGAGCGCTCACAAATGCGACCTTTTGGACCCGCTAACCCCTCTCTTGTGGAGAGAATTTCTCGAGTTGATTCACAAACGGTCGCCTGCAGTTCTCACCTACACTGTAAGCTTTGGCTGCAACTTTCATTTGGCGCATTTGGTGGATATGCTCTCTGCTGCATACTAAACAAGAGGCCCCAGGCCTCCTAAAAAAGGACAGTGTCTCTGGTTTTTAGTACAATTACTGCAGCTTGTCTGTGGTTTTAAACCACAACAAAGTTAAAATAAGGGAAAAAATATTTTAGCTGCTAGCATAGGTAACAAAAAGTTTAAGGACTCTTAAGTTGCAATTTACAATATTTTCATCTGAGATTTGCTTTGAAAACTTCCATTTAATAACCACCACACTATCTATTTTAATTAATTTTAGGCATTTAAATATATTTTTTCTACCTTTTTGAAATGTATTCCACCATTACGCTAAATATATGGAAGCAAATACTGAAAAAGAAACAAGGAAATACTATAGCTTTCACAAAATGTCAGTAGCTGCATAAACTGGAAGGCCAACGCCTCAAAGGTATGCACTCCCAGGTGGTTCATTCCAACTATCTCCCTTTTTTTTTAAAAATTCAATCGTTCACATGGAAATAATGATTAAAAACCCGACCATATTAATTGGTAGATAAAAATTAGAAACAAAAATGCATTCTTCTATAGCCAGTTTACCATTGACATTTCATATAACCAACTCTTTTCAACATAGAAAGAAGTTTCAATACAGTAAAAGACTAGTGTTATTTTGTTTATCCTAAACATAAATTAATGAATTAGTTTAAGATATGAATCCAGTCCCTGACACCTCTACAAGTAGATGTATCAGTTACATAATTTAGTTGCTCAACTTCAAGTACAGAGATATTAAATTTTAGTTTTGCATGCTGGTTGTTTCAAGGAAAAAGCAACAACATGCAGAAATCAAACAGAACTACAATAAATAATAAAACTAAAATATATTTTGACAGAAAATGTGATTATCTACCAGTTAATCCACCAGTTTCAGTACACATTTTCAGGATTTTCACATAGCACCTCGTTATAACAGCTCTTTCTGTATATCCAACCACTATAAGTACAGTTTGTATTAACACTGTAATGATGTATTCCCATCCAAACAATTCCAAACTATTTTTTTATTATCACTTACATTTAATTAGGACAAAAATCTGTGTTTTACTCGCATTCAAAAACTTGAAGTTCTTAAGTATGTTCAAGAAACATCTGGTTTTAGGTCAGGTTGTACTTGTACAGGAAATGTCTCACAGATGTTTAGAATGTTGATTAGTTTAACACTTTAAACAGGCAAGCTAGTATTTCTAAAGGAGAAAATAATTAATGCAGATTGCAAATTCAAGGTGTGGTTTCTTCCTTGAATATCCAGCAGGTTGTATCAAAGAGTCTGCTACTGTCATCTCAACAGGTGCTGCTGGGTTAGGAGGACAGGATGTTGCACTCGTTTACCCTTCAATGCACCTAAATCCTTAGTTACACTGTGGAATCTGCTGCTTTTCTCCTGTATTCATACTCACAACAGACAAGAGTTATGTTAGGCGATAGTCTCACTCCGATCATCTTTTGATCTATTTTAAAAGTCTTGACCAGTGGCTGTTTTTAATAGGGATGGGCAAATAACATTTTTTCTGGCCAATACCGATAACCTATATTTCGCCTGCAACTGTGGCCGATAGCCAATATATAAGTGTCTACGATAAGACCAAGTTTAGATCTGCTTTTTGTTTCTTTATAAGAAATGCAGAACTTATAAACTTCCCAGTGCCAAGGATCTATTAGGAACAAGTACCCATGTCAAAAATAGTGTCTGAAAATAGTGAACAATATCTGTGAATTATTTTAGTTTTGGTTCGATGCTGATAAACTCAAACTTTGCAAATATCATCCAATACCGATACTGGCTCCAAAATATTGCACATCTCTAGTTTTTAGTCAAAATAAAAAAGAAACCTATGTATTTTTCTAGGACATAGTTTCTGCAGAGTGGCAGGAGTTTATTAGAAATTCACTTTCAACTTGTGAGTGGAACTGTTGTCTTGGAGCAACCCCACACCCCTTTTGTTCCCTTTTGTTGTCTTTGAATATGTCCTCCTTCATGAGTAAAATTCCACTTGAACGTGTTAAAAACACAAAAAAATGCTTTTATGCTTTTTTGTTTCTAATTTATTTTTTTATTATTAGGCTTTATGCTGAGAGTTTTTAGACATTTAAATTGAATGTAGCTATGTTGAGAATAAAAAAATACATGCTGGATATGAAAATTAATTAAAAATAATTAAGGTTAATGTAATTCTCTTGTTTAAAGTGATATATCTTTTACTTAAAGATCCATTATTTAATTTCCTATTTCGTTACATTTTAACACTACTTTTACAAACTTGCAAATTCATGCAGGAAGTGTAAATATAAGGATATAAAGCAGACGGGCGTAGTGATGAGTTGTATGTTTTTTCCTCTTTTCCCACCTATCCTCAGCCTTTGATGTCTTCCCAGACAGCTTCCCTCTAACCTCGAGATGTTAAACAGTCAATCTTCTTTTTTTCTCGTGAAAATTAAGATCTCTTTAAAAGTGGAAAAAGCGATGTCTTCTTTTTGCATGAAGCACACGCAGCCCCAAGGCAAGTGTTTGATGTGCATCTTTGATGAACTGAGGATTCTCCTGTGAGAATCCCACAGCTGAGTACTATGTTTTTGCAAATAGGCTGTCATAGACGGGGACTGCTCTCCTTTTTATGCCGTTGCAGTTTTTTTTTTTTTCTACAAAACGCTGCTTTGAGAGAATCACATGCCCCATAAGTCAGACTTGCCAGAACCATTTGTTGTTTTTTTTCATGACTTGTCACTCTTTTTTTTATTAACATAATTAGATCTAAAAGGAAATCAGAAGTCTAATCAGTCTGATGTAATTAGTAGATTGCAGGTCTTGAGGTCTTTGATGTGAAGAAGCCAAAGCAGTCTAGCATTCGTAAATACTGAACTAATTGTAAGCGGATTTGGAGCCAAGCTGGTTTCAGGGCAAGAAGACAGGAACTCATAGTGGAGCGCGCAAGGGGGTGGGGACTGTTTTATGCACGCACTCACAATTCTCCTCATCACTTACCCTCCCTCCTTTGCCTCCTTCCCTTCCTCCTGCTCTCTCTTTCATTCTCCCTCCCTGTCCCTCATCGTTTCTCCCCTCTGATTGGCTCACAGGGCGACCAGCTATCTTGCCCCTTCCCCCCAGCTTCCACAAGAATCCACGTCACACATCAGATAGTCCCAATTCTGTAACGGTTCCCCTTTTGAACATCGTGACACCACCGCACAGTATTTATTTATGTTTGCGAAGGCGATCGCCTCTTAAGACTGCGGCGTAAACTGTTCATCTGCTTGTTTTTAATGCAGAAATGCTGGCAGGAGGATCAAATCATAGATCCCTGGGAATGATGGTGAGAGGAAAGCTCAGAAAGGTGGGGAGGGATGAAGTACAAGTATAGAGAGGAAATGGAACAGATGTAGATAAATCTGATGAGAGGCGAGGTCAGGCGCAGTAGCTTTATCCTTTCTTGCTGAGCTGCAGGGAGATGGACGCAAATGCAGGTTGTGGCACATAGAAGAGCAGTGCAGTAAAAACCCATTTAAAAAAAACATTTATATAAAAAATCAAATAAGCTGCACACTGAAGGATCACTTAAGCTAGAAATTGTTTGATTCCTAGCAAACGTGTTAGTAAGACAGGTTATCTGCATGTTCTCCAGCAGCATCTCCCCTCAGCGTGGGCCTCAACATTACATAACTCTTTGTTTTTGTATGTGACAGGCTGGCCACATGTGCACAGCTTTCTCACTGCTTCACTGCACACTTTCAGGAGAACAGCCAATGGCGGAGCGTTGCTCTTTGCAGCTCATTCGGGCCACACAAAGGTTTTCTTTTTTTTTTCTCTCCTCTCTCTACTGCTGGTTTCAAAAGCTGGCTCAGTGCGCATTATCTCATCAGCTGATGTTTGGGTGTGCTCAAGTACGGCGTTTTGGGTTTAAAGAGCTCCTTTTCTGAGTGGGGGGCATTTTGATTTTAGTTTACCGGCTTATTCTGTTATGTAATGAATGCAATGAGGCGATCATTTTTGTGTGTTTGCATCCCATAATGCATCTTAGCCACGGGGAGCTCTGTGACCCTAAGCTGATCGCACTGTGTGACTTAGCGGCGACCTCTGAACCATACCTGCACATTCTCCTGCTAAGGTTAAGCCGATCGGAGTTCTTATACTCAGCAGCTTTGCAGCATTTCTTTTTTTTTTTCAAGCTAAAGTGGAAGCTTTGGTTTTTGCAAAAATATTTTTTTAAACCAAAAAACATAAAGTGAGACGTAATGGAATTTTCTAAGAAAATAACGCCTTACTTTGTTCTCATTTTCTTCAGTATTTTTTTATTGAAGCCCCACTCCAATCATTTTTTGGATCAATTTTAGAAGTGTTCCCAGTGGTCTTTTACTTATAATTATAACATTTTTACCCAAGATCAAAAACCTGTCATTTTTGGAGACAGTCGGCTAATGATTTTCAGCCACCATCTTTTCTGCCACCAGGTAACACTCACAAAAATGGTGAGCTGAGACAAAGAGAATGAAGACATACCTGGGTCTCTACAGTATTGATAGTAACATTTACTAGTTTATAAAACTGCATTTTGATTTGAATAAAAAAATACTTAGAAACAGAATTTGTCGCATTAATTTCTTAATACAAGTCCACCATCATGAGAAAAATGCCACATTAACATGTTAAAAACACAATTTTCATCAAGTAGTTTAAGCTTTTGAAGTCAACATTTTAAAGATTCATCAAAACCCCTGACAATTTTACTTTTAAAATTCATTTCTAGATTTTTCTTTTAAAAAGTATGCAGAATCTAGTAGTTTTAGACAGCAGGAACAGTAAAACCTTTAGTCTGTTGCAGAGAGTAACATAAGCTAGTGGGACATGAATACTTTGCTTCAGCCGCTGTGCCAACAGTTAATAACTAACAGCTTTGGTGGAGCACTAAGAGCTTATCATTGGAGAAGCTATAACCTATGAATAGATGATGATGAAACCGAGCTTTCACAGCTGCACTGTCCTGGTGGAAACAATGGCTTATAATAATGAAGTCTCAGTCTAGTTCCTGGTACTTGACATTCTTGTCTCTTTTAATCTGTAAATAGACACTATAGCAAGCTAAAAAAAGTAATTTCTCGACCCCCCACCTGAGGACATTATTACGGTCCTTGAGTTCTTTTAAAGAGCAGCAATGTGTTTAGGCTGATGACTGCTGTGCCCCCGCTGAAGGGGAGGGATAATGCAGGTTTCTAGACATTTCCTTAGTTGCTATTCTGAATTTATCCTTTTGAAAGGGAGTCAGCTTTTAAAAAACTCTCCAGAAAAGATTGATCAGTAGTTGTTTACTGTAATTTTTGGCTTTTTTATTAGATTTTATATTACAATAATTCAACTTTTTTTTTATTTTATGAAGGCAGATTTTGATTTAAAAAAAATTTGAATGTATTTCGCCTCTTTGTCGCAGTTAATAGTCCTTCATCCCCTCCCCTCATCTTTGCATTACTCCTCTCTTGTTTTCTCCTGTCCTCCCTCCGCCTCCCCATATACACAGTGCCGGAGTCTACCAACCTTGACCCCACCTCTCCTCTTTCCCTCGGTGCCATCCCATCTATGCCCCCAAATGACGAGAGTGCAATCTTTGGAGGTCAGGCACTAACGGCACAGCAGACTACGCTCCAGCCCTGTTACCCACCCAGAGAGGTGCCCCCACGCTTCTGTCTGCTGGAGCACGAGCAGCTGTTGAAAAGAGGCCATTCTCCCCCCCGAAACCCTGCATCTCTCATCAGGGCGTCCGAGTCATAGTGAGCCTGCAGCTCCAACTTTAGCCATAGACTCGCCTCCACCCTTCCCTTCCTCCTCTTCAATTGCCAGCCTGCCCACAGGTCAGCATGGCTCCCTTTCTGTCTACAAGTTGCAAAAAATGGTCCAAAATCCCTTGAAGACCCACCACAATGAAAATTGTGTTTTCATTGTTTTTAGCAGGTTTTTGTGGGATTTTTCTCACGGTTGAGGGCATATATAAAGACGATCTTTGAATTGCACTTCTGTGTATTTCTTTATTCAAATCGCCGTGAATCAGACACAAAAATGCTGTTGGAAAAAGCTTGTAGATATGACGCCAAAGCTACTATAGCAACCCTCAAGGTCCCTGCTCCGCTCCATTCTGATCCTCTTACAGGCCACTAGATCCATGTACAACTTCATTTTTCCAATCTGAGCTTCCATCTGACACAAAACTGTATGGCTGGTTAGCTTTGATATTACACAACCTTTTGGTTGCACCGGTAATGTGAGGTTGGGGTTGTGAGGGGCTGTAAACTGGTGGGAGAGCATGTTAACCAAACCTCAGGCCTCGAGGACCGGCCTCTTTCTGGTTTTCTAGAAATCCTGTCTTATCTGCCGCTGAAGTGTGTTTAGCCAATAAGGAGCTTCAATGGCAGGTTGCTTGGAAAACATGTAGAACGCCAACATTCAATTCCTGAATTCTGACACCTCTGGTGAAAACTGATGGATGATGAGAAGGGAACGGGCTTACTCTGTAACAACAGCCCTGCCCATAACTCAGAGGGGAATTTCTAGTGAACTTTTGCCTCTCTGCTGAAACTATGTCCTAGAAACCATCACCACTTTTTTAAATTTAATCTTAAAAACGGCATAATCATAATTAAAAGACCACTGCAAATGCTTTGAAAATGGGTCAAATGATGATCGGATTGTCATCTTAACCCTTCCGCTCTCTTTGGGGTCCTGATGACTCCAACCACATATTGATATGTGGATCCTTCCATGACAAATGTGGACAAAGGTGGACAGGATTTTATGTCTGCCATGGACATTAGTGAAACTCAAAAATCAATGATTAAAAAAAAGTTCAACGCACTGTCTTGTGGGGTCCAGATGACCCCACTTTTAATGTAAACAAGCCAAGGAGAGCGAAAGGATTAAAAGTGAAGCTTGTTGTTGAAAACCCAACACTTTTAGCCAGCAGCCAGACACAGAATAGATGGACGAGTGTACTTAACCCAACACGAAAGACACTTGAGTGTTGATTTTATAAGCAAACATTGCTTTAAAGTGGCTTTTGATAGTCTTTGGACAGCCAACTTGTAGCTGCACTTACTGGCAACATGGATGGTGGTGGTATTCTTTTTTTAGTTCTTTCTTCAACTTGTGCTTGAATATACATCTTCTGAAATTCTCTTTAAACAGTATAAAAGCAAAGTTCTCTTTTAGCAGTTTGCTGGCATGTTTAGAGAACAATTGCTGTGTCTGTGTGGTGCTAGACTTTGGGTTGAGTAATTGTAGAGCGTGTGTGAAATCACTGGCATCACAGGTGCTGCCGACTGTTGTTTGTTTTTTATTCCTTCTGTCAGGGAATTAGAAATGGGGTTTGAGGAATACAGGGGTAAAAGACACAGTGTAAACACAGATGGCCATCTTTGAGAGTTTTAAGCTAATTATTTCCATGTTGAAATATTTTGTGCTCTTTGAAAATGTTTCAGAGTAGTCGTTCTCTATTTGCATCATCCAAGTTCTCTGGCTTTTAATGCAGCAATCTCCATAGCAATGAGATGTTTGCCCCCTCGTCTCCTCTTCCTGCTCCTCCTTTTCATTATCACCCTCCTCCTCTGCTTAGCGCTTCAATATTTCCTGTTTTGGAGGAGGAGCGAGCCAGAATGAGCTAGTTGGCTGCCTGCCTCAGTGGGCCTGACCTGGCAAACTGTAGATGGAATGGCTGAGGGAGAAGGTAAGAAAGTCAGAGAAAGCGAGCATGGCAGAGTTCCAGGTCTGTGGGCTGAAGTGACTCATGGTTTACGGTAAAAGCTGCTGTTTCTCTCCACCCCTCTCTGGCGGTTCAGGTCTGCTTCAGCTCACTGTGCGTCTTTGAACTGACTGGTCGCATTAAGTTAGACGTACAGGAGGGCGCTCCAGACAGACAGCCAGAATGGGAGTTAGGAAACTTTTGTACAAGCAAAACAAATGTAGATTTTGGTGTCTCTATATCTAGTTTGTAACATGGGAGACAATATTCATTTTTATTTACAGAAAAAATATATTTTCTTTTGCTGCTGTCTGATACAATTTCTTGAGAAAAAAGGGAAGTTTGTTTGTTGCTTTTCTTGATGTCTCTGTCAGGAGCATTTAAGTGGAGTTAGACTCAACTGCACCCTCTTTCTTCCATCTTGAGTATTTCTTAACTGATTAAAAACCCACTCAGACAAGAATCGTGTTCCTGGTGTTTTTAACACGTTCTTGTTGCATTTTCCTCATGATTGAGGTCAAATATGAATAAAATTAAGCTTAAAAAGGACTTTCTTATTTATTTTTTAGTTTCTGTGGTGAATTAGGATTAGATTAAAAAATGCAGTTTTAAATATTTGAAAAAATTGTGATGAAATCAATAAATTGGGCAAGATACAAGCTCCCTGCTCTGCTCTCTTCTGATGCATCCACCTTTAGATGAATCGATCCATGTACTTCTTGCTTTTCCTTATCTGAGCTGGGATCTGGCTCAAAACTTTACGGCTGGACAGCTCCAATATTGCTCTGAATTTTTGTTGTTCGGGGTGTGAGGGCTGTAGGCTAGCAGAAGATGGTGTAATGTGAGATAGATGGTGGGAAGTGGGGGCAGGTGTACTCTGCCCTAGCGGTCCCACCCACAGCTCAAAGGTGAATTTCTGATGAACTTCTGCAGCACTGCAGAAATTATGTTTTACTGTATTTCTTGTTTGGCAAAATTTTGTTTAAAAAAAAAGTGTTTAAAGATTAGGGTTAACCCTACTAAAAAGGGCTATTTATGTATTTTATTTACTTTAATAAACCTTTTATTTTATAGGTTTGATATTTGAAAATGGGTCAGCTAAAGTGCTGTAATCGGAAAATGTTCTTGTGTTCCTCATTGGTTGGATGTTGCATGAGAATCTGCAGCCGAAGTCGTAACCCTTCTTCACAGCCCATAAATTAATTAGCATGGCTTTATATACCACCAGCAGGAAATCCCAGAAACCTACAATATGACATTTGATGTAAACAGGGCTTGTTAAGGGAAAAAGAAAAAAAAAATCATTGGAACTTTTAATAGCTTTCCTGTTGGAAAAGAGAGAGTGCATGTATGCCAGACTTGATGTGCTCTTTAAGTCTGCTGATGATGCTGTAAAAGAGTCCTGGGAATTCCCTCAAAGAGGACTGGGATATCTTGTGATGTGATTAAACATCAGCCTGCTGTTAACCACAAATGTTCAACACTCGCTCTGTTTCTTTTTTTTTTAATCTCGTCTGGCTCGCTCGGCCTCTTTTGCTCCAGACTTTTCTCCGCAGCGCTTCTTGTTCTCTGATGCATGCGTTCTCCTCCTCCACCTCCGCTAAACCAGATGCGTTGCTCGCTTGCATTTTTGTTTGCCCTGGGGGAAGGTGGAGTAGTCAAGCTGCAAAAACTATACAAATTATCCTCAAAATTGAGCCTAAATATCAGTGTTTCGCTTTTTTGTGTGTGCGTATTCATTCATATAGCAGTGATATAATAGGCAAACCTCTATGATGAAAGGTCCTGTCAGAAAAGCAATGTTGTACATGAATCCTTTAAAGAGACACTCTGATGATTATTGTGTTTTGCCATTTTTAACATGTTCTTGTGCCATTTTTTTGATTATGGACATATATAAAGAAAATCAAGTTTCACATTTCTGAATATTTCTTTATTTAAATTGTTGTGAATCCGGAGCAGACAAAAAAAAGGCTTTTTGTAAAAACTTTTAGGTATGATGTAGAACCTACAACAGCAAGCTCCACTCCCTTCTGGTGCATCACTTGTAGACGACTCCATACATTCATGTTTTAGTTTTTCTCATCTGCTCCGGCATCTGGCTCTAAACTGTACAACTGAAGAGCTTCAATATTGTTCAGCATTTTTGTTGCACCGATAATATTAGGTTCGGGTTGCGAGGGGGCTAGTGAGAGAACGTGTAAAGCAAAGGGATGATGGTAAATGAGGGCAGGCTTACTCGGTCCCGCCAACAACCCGTAGGCTCTTTTTAATGTAATCCTGCCGCTCTGCAAAAAAACTGTCCTAGAAAATGTCGTAGGTTTTTTGGTTTTGGTTAAAAACAGCATAATCATAATTAAAAGACTACTGAGAACACTTTAAAAATGGATAAGTGGAGGACTTTTAATTTCTTCCCTTTAAGCAAAGTAATAATGAACAGACAAACTGCTAAGTCGTTGAAATGCGAGTTTAAAAATGTCTAGGATTCTCAGCGCATATCTATTTACTGGAACAGAAACGTGCAGAGTGGTTCGGTTTCTTGCTGCCAACAATCGTAGTAATTGAAGCTTCAGCTCATGCCTCCTTGTATTTGGCAGAGTTAACATGTTAGTTAGCGGGTTGCACTGTGGCAAAACATTTGGGGAGGAATGAAGTCAAAAAGCTTTAAGTCCACGCTTACACGTTGTCACTTTCTTCCATGCTTTGCTGCTGAACCCATTTTTCAGCAGCTTGTGCATTCTGTCTCGTTGATCTGCATGCTTTGTCAGCCCCACACAAATCCAGACTCTCCACCCTTTGGGGGCTTCATTAGGCTGTGATGGGTACAGCTGTGGTCCAGACAGTCCTTCTTCCATTCTTTATCTCAGTTTTTTAACTTCTATCTGGATATCTCCATTTTAAAGCTATCATTCCTGGGTATTTGAAAAATGTTTAGATTTTCATCAGTGCAAATGAATACTAGATGGAGTCTGAACTGCATATTTCTTTAGAGCGAGTGCCCTCACTTTACATGAAATCACTGCAGCAGAGAAGCACAGGCAACTGGACATTCGCCATAAAGGCTCTCTGTTCTTGAACAGAAATTTGCTTATTGTGTTACTGTGAGGATGCCCGAATCATTTGTAAACAATAGCAGCTTTTGATCCAGAGGGAAGCTCGTTTCTCTTTTGCTAAGCTGCATGTCCTCTCTGTGCCCTTCATGACTTCGGCCGCACGGATATTTTTCGCTGCCATGTCCATTTGCTCCATAGCTCTTATGCCATGTTTGTAAACAGATTACCATAATCAGGCGATGTTTGCAGATCCGTACCAGCTTGCGCCGCCATGTTCCTCGTCTTGTTGCTGCAAAAACTCAATGTGTTGTCTTTTTAAGGACTGTTGTTCGATTATATCGACATTTATTGTCTAATATTGTGATCTCAACATTTTAGTGGGCTTTTTTTGTGAGTTTCCCGCCATTTTTTTCTGTCCTTCTCATGGCTTTCCTTTGTGGGCGGCGGTGCTAATTGCAGACGAATAAATATTCAGTGGTTGTTTTGAAAGCTGTGCGGTCAGAGCCCCAGTTTTCTTTCTCTTTTCATTCACCGTGGATAACATTAACTCCAGTCTCAGTCATCTCACACCCTCCCAATTCCTCCTCCAAGCAAGCGGTATTCCACAGCTTTTTTTTTTTTTTTAAAGGGAGAGAATATCCTCCGTCAGGACAGGAATAGAGCGCGATATAAATAAAACCGGAGGGAGGTAATAGATAGAAGAGAGACACAGCCAAAACAGTGTTGGTAGGTGGGACGGAGTATGAGGGGGTAAGGAAGGAAGGGAGGTGTGGAGTGTGTGTGTGCAGGGGGGAGGGGTGCGGGGTGCTTCATGCGCGCAAGAGCTGTGCAACTTCTTGGCAGCATATCAGAAATGAGTCTCAGAAGTCAAGCAGACATATTGAAACAAGGATGGTCGCTGTGTTGTACAAAAGCTGGCTCTTTACAGAATGGTTGGAAGTCACCTCTCCACAGGTATTTCACTTCTCTCCCGCTTTCTTCTGTCTGTGTTGTTTGGAGGCTTGTATTTACATTAGATGCGGATGAGTAGTTTTTGTTGTTTTTCTTTTTTCAACCTGCAGCGTCTGTGCATTGCAGCGCCATGCTTCTAGGTTTTGTGGTTTTTGTTGCGAGTTTAAGGGTTGTTAAAACGGTGACTGTAGACAGTAGATCAGAGAGCATTTTTGGCTTTTATTCAGGACGGAGAAAATGGCGGTCCTGCACTTCTCAGCAGAGAGACGCTACAGAACAGCAGAGCAGCTTGTCAGAAACACAGTGCCCTCTTTTTTTTTTTTCTCTCCCCCCTCTCTTTGCTTTCTCACTGTATTCTCTCTGCGTCTCGTGTATCGGCAACACACAAGTTCAGCTTGGAATGGTGATTCCAGTCGATTCATTAAAAATCATTTTACATGCGAAGGTGCATGTAAACAAGCCGCATAGAAAATTAGGGATGAATAATGCAGTGATGCTTTTTAAAAATGAGCTTAAAGATGAGCAATGAGGAGGCTTCCCCCTTTACACACTTCATGACGTAAGTGGGATTTGTGCAGTTGGAGAGCTCCTACTTGGAAATTCAACTTACAGGTCTCAAGTATCAATTAGTGATGGTATGTGCAGCACCAGATCTACCAAATCTAAGCTTTATGTCTGAAGTATTTGATTGATTTATTTAGATCGATTTACAGATGAGTAATAGCAGGTCTAGCAGTTATGATTCTTTTCAAGCAAAGGTCATAAATGCACGAGAACCCTGTCTCCTCCAATTTTAAACAGGAGAGATTCTGGATAGTGACCTGTAAGGAGGACATAACAAATGAGCTTTAAGGCAGTTTTTGCACTATATAAGCAAAATAAAATGATTTTAATTTGTTTGTAAATTTCCTCTGTTCTTGATTGCTTTATTTAACGTTTGTGTACAACTTTTGCGAAAACAGTGTTTCATTCATTCTTTTTATAATGTAACAAAACAATTAGATGTTTTTTAAACATAAAAAAATACTTTTTTGTTTGTTTTTTAAGTGCATCTTTCAGCTTCAGTATGTTTATGTTGTGGTTAAATGTTAATTGTTAGTGCCTCATTAGTAAAATCCATTTGCAAGTGGACATCTTTTACGTTGTCATGGTATTTCAACAGTACTAAGCTTGTGTGGGTGTAATAATCAACCTCTGCTCTCGTTTTCTTCTTGCTCATACTTGTTGAGCATCTCTAACGTTCTTTTCTTTTGTTTATTTACAGAACTGCCCCCACAAAGTGGCCAGAGATCCCAGTATGATAATCCCCTCTGGGGACACCTGCCAGCCAACAGCAGTACCACAAATGCTGCATCTTCCACGATTCTAAGTGGCTGGGATCAACAGATCATTGAGCAGAAGGACACTGAATCTTGGCCTTCTGTTGCCCTCAGCCAGATCAAGGTCGCTTCGGGAGGATGCCCTTTGGAAACTGACCCTGGTCACTTGACCAGCAGTAGCAACAGCACTAGCAGTAGTTGTAGTACAGTGAGTATGGCCACAGGAGCCAATAGTCAGACCGGTCACTTCTCCACCAATCACCTTAGCAGCAAAGCCACCAGTGGGTCCACCCCTGCCAATCATGCTGGAACTAGTGTCCTATCTAACCAGTCTGCTACCAATCGTAATTGGGGCTCTGGGCCTGGACCCTCCCATTGCCCCATTGGAAATGAAGTGAAAGGTGACAGCCCTGTGGGAGGAGGCAGTAGGGGCTGGGGTTCCTCCTCCTCATCCTCCTGCACCAATTTTAACTTGAACCTAAACCCTAATGCCAACCCATCTGCCTGGCCCTTGTTGGGGCATGATGGTGGTGGCACTGGAGGAAGCAGCTTAGGGGGAACCAACACTATATCACCTCCTCAACCTACATCCAACCTCTGTAATCAACCTGGCACCCAGTCGGTTCAAACCAACACTTGTTCTGCTCCCAACACTACCAGCAAGTCTTGTGGGACTGGCAGTGTGTGGGGTTCTGTTATGACTTCTGATGCATCAGAGCCACAGTCCACCTCATCAGCAAATGTGTCTTTCAGTTCGGAACCTCAAAACCTTAAAACTGATGGACCAAATCACAACAATAAGCAAGAACCTCCTAGCCCAGTACAAAACGTGCCAGGCTGGGGTAGCACACCCATAGGCATGGGCTCTATGGGACAGCTACAATCTGGAGGTTCGCAAGTAAATGGAGAAGATGGAAACACTGTATGGGGTAACAGTGGTAACTCAAAGCAAACATCATCAAAGGAGGGATCTGGCTGGGATTCTTCATGGGGTCGTGGTGGAAGTGGAACGGCAACTTCTGGAGGCTGGACTGAAAAATCTGATGGAGACTGGGGAAAGCAGCACTCTGAAGAGACCCAAAGTGGATGGGATGCACCAAGCTCTCCTCCTCAGGATTCTCAGGCTAGTCCTTGGAGCAGAGCAATGAGCACAGCTGGGGCCAGTGAAGGTAGCAGTGACAGTATGGAGGGACTTCCTCGGCAAAGAGGCCGCACACCCAGAGATAATCCAGCTCCTTTGTTGCCTGCCCAGGACTTGGACCCCAGGGTGCTGTGTAACACTGGTTGGGGACAGACCCCCGTTCGCCAGCACACCACCTGGGATATGGATGATACCAAACAGAAAAATGATGCTGGCAATGAACCGTGGGGCTGTGGCCCAACCACTCCAAGCAATGCACAGGGACCTTCTAAAGCTAACACAGCCCCTATTCAGAGGGCTGACCATGGAAGCAAAAGTGATGTGCCTGGTTCTCAGGGAGCTTCTGGCTGGGGTGGAAGCATTGCTGCGCCCGCCCAACCCAGCTCTGGTTGGGGAGAGCCACCCAACAACATAAAGCACCCCGTTGGCCCTGGTGGCTGGGGTAACCCTTCAACAGGAGGACCTAGCACCAGCATACCCAGGAACAATAGTCAGTCTTGGGGAGAGGAGAAGTCAACAGGGTGGGACGAATCTCGCAACAAATCAGCTTCCCAGGGCTGGGGAGAGCAACCCAAAGCTTCCCACACCTGGGGTAACAGTGGAGGGAGCAATAACACAGGGGATTGGGGAGAACAAGAGGAGAGCAAAAAAAGTCCCACAAACCCAGACTGGGAAAACCAGCGAAGCTGGGGAATGTCTACTTCAGGATCTGGGGTTTCTGGAGGAGGAAACATGGGGGGAGCTGGAGGAAGTGGTGGCTGGGGTGACACACCATCTCAGCGTCCTATTACTGCCCCTCAAGGTTGGGGTAACAAGCCTCAGGAAGGGCCCTCTGGCAATACTGGAGGAGGAACCATGGGTTCGTGGGGTGGTTCTTGCACAGTGAAGCAGGGTACAGGCTGGGGTGGTAAAAAGCATGAAGTCTCAGCTGAACCTACTGGCTGGGAAGAGCCCTCTCCACCTTCAATTCGGCGCAAGATGGAGATAGACGATGGAACGAAAGCTTGGGGGGATCCTGGTGCCTACAATAAGACTGTCAACCTGTGGGATAGGAACAATCCAGGAATGTCCCAAGCTAAAGCTACTGCAGGAGGCAGCAATTCCCCGAGTTCCATTAACAACCCGCCCCATACTCACAATCATCCTTATCACGTTCTGCCTGCACCGTTACAGAACCATAGCCAAAACCCTCAAAACTCTGGTCCCACCAGTGGGCCTGTAGATTCCCCAGTGCAAAACCAATCTGGACCGTCTCACAGCCGGGGGCCCCTGATTGCTCAAGGTAAGCAGACGTTAAACTCACTTATTTTTTGTAAAGCTTTTTTTTTTTTTTCAAATCTACTGGAATAAATTATAAAGATATTTTTTTCAGTCATGACCTAACCTTTTCATTGTTCAGAATTTCCCAATTTTTCCACTGTTAAAGCTTAAGGTACCCAACATGAAAGCTGGTTAGGTAGGCAGTGCAGCGCACAGTTAAGCTCCAAGCTGTTGATCCACTTAAAGGTAAAATCTTGACCTAGTTTGCTCTCTTTGGATTTACATCTTATCAACTATCTAAATCAGTTAAGCAGAGCCAGCTTTGTCCCTCTGTCGCATTTGACTAAGATTGACAGAACTGAGCTGTTGTCCTTTGTAAACTTTCGTGGGTACCCAAAGAAAGCATGAACACCCTTTTGTACAATGTCCCTTATAAAAATGCAGATTCACAGCAAACTGTTTGGGATGGATCGGAAGTGTGTGATTATAGAGGAGGCACCATCTGTCAGTAGATGAAGGGAGGAGGTAGATCTGGCCCCCAGGGCATCAAGAGAGGGCACACGCCCCCTGCTGTCCCTCGTTTGACCCTGCATTATATGTTTTGGTGGGTCGATTGAAGTGGAAAAAAAAACTAACTGGTTGAAAAATGTAATAACTCAGGGGTTCGTAAAGGATTATGAAGAAAATTGGTTTGTTTGTCCAATAACTACTTTTTTAATGATAGACTGTTTTCTAAGAACAGACGGTTAAATGTTGAGGGCAAGTTTGGTGCTGCCTTTAGGATTTGACCTTTCCCTGGTGGGAGAGCTAAGCTAAACCTGGCAGCCCTGCATGTGTAGAGACAGCACTGTGTCGCTCATGCCAAAAGGGAGTGGGATTCGCCAAATTTCAAACGAGAACCTCCCGCTGTATCCAAACTCCTGCTCAGTCAAACTTATATTTTCGCCTCCATGCATGGTTAGCACTACACACCCCAATAGAGAAGAATTAACCCTTTGACTGTACTTGAAAGACAAAATTTGTTTAAAATATCTTCTAAAAAAAGTTTATGCTTTTTAAAAATAAAAAGTACTAATAATCTATCATGAAATTATTATTAATTTACAATGTTAAGAACTTAAACATTTGGCTAGTTCAAAAACTACTCTAGTTATTATGCAGATGTGAATATTTGAATTTACACCATCACTAATTCTATAAATTAACACAAAGAGTTAAGTATAACAAATGAGTGTCATTTCAAATGAAGGTAAAAAACAACAGAGTAGCTGAAAGAAAGGTAGTGATCAATGGTAAAGTTGTTAAAGTTTAGATTGCTTAATGAAAACCTTAATGAAAAAAATGTAAAATAATTTATTGCATTTATTTTCATGACACCTAATTTTTGCATAAATGCTGTAAACCCAACAACTGGCTGTCGTTTGTCTGCCGGAAACTTCATTCATGTCTCTGTTCTTGTGTCTCCTACAGGTTGGGGAGAGCTTTCGGGTCCTCACGCAAAGTCAGAGAACTCTTGGGGGGAGCACGCACCCTCCCCTGTCAGTGTGGATAATGGCACGTCTGCTTGGGTCAAACCTACTGGGAGCTCTGGAGGCTGGGGAGAGGGCAACTCAGACAACTACACCAGGAGCAACCCAGCCATGACATCTGCATCTTGCAAACCTGGTAAACACCTTTATTTTGTTTATTTAACACTTATTAAGCATTAGCCTTAAAATAATATAAATTAAAATGTATAAAAATTATACAATAGATTTTTAAATCATATTTTGAGCTCTGCACTGTAGTGCAGCCTAAGAAAAGGCATCTAAAGTCAACACTGCCTCCTAGTGGCCAACAAAGGAAATGTAAACATATCTATTTACCCTTATGCTATCCAAGGCATGTTTACATTAAAAGTGGGGTCATCTGGACCCCACAAGACAGCCCGCTGAACTTTTTTTTTTAATGATTTTTTTATCTTCACTGGTGTCTGTAGCAAACATAAAATCCTGTTCACCTTTGTCATAGGAGGGATCACACATCAATATAAGGGTGGGGCCATCTGGACCCCATATGATAGTACAAGGGTTAAAGACGATGGCAACTAAGTTCATGTTTTTTATGGATGTTTTTCAGCCCCTAAACCTATGCAAGATGGATGGGGAGGAGGAGGTGAAGAGCTTAGTTTGTCAGGTGGTCAGTGGGATGCAGAGGAGGGCGACATGTGGGACAGCACCGCCTCCCAAGAGAGCAATTCTTCTTGTAACTCTTGGGGCAACATGCCCAAAAAAGGTCCACCAAAGGTATGACTCTATCAATTGCATATTTAATTGGCTAAATCCACTGATAATGCAGTTTTATATTGGTATAGGAACAGGATAATAATTTTCTTTCATTGCTTCTGTCAGCCGAAAGTCCCAGGAAAACAGGAAGAGGTGTGGATTATGAATCGACTCATCAAACAGCTGACAGATATGGGCTTTCATGTGAGTCTAATTGATAATATTGACCTCTAAATACTTTTTTAATAAACAAAACTAAGTTTACTGTTAAAAGCTATGTCAAGCATTCTTTCGACTCCTTTCTGGCTCACTGAGACTTTCTTGTTGACTTTCAGAGGGATCCGGCAGAGGAGGCTTTGAAGAGCAACAACATGAACTTGGATCAGGCCATGAGTGCCCTGCTGGAGAAGAAGACCGAGCTGGACAAGCGTGGCATGGGCATAGGTGGGCCAGACTACAATAACGGCCTCATGAGCAAGCCCATGAGCTGCCCTCGGCCTCCACTGCTTTCCAAAGACCCCTCTGCAGATCCCCGTGTTCCTTTCATGGATAAGGTAACTCAGAAGTACAGCTACTAGAAAATACTGTTACATTTTAGCTTACTAGGAAAAGTGCAAAAAAATCCATATAAATCCTTGTTATGTCCAGTATTATAAGGTGCAAAGCCCACACACAAACAAAAGCCAGCGCTCTCACAAACAACAAACAAGGCAACACCCACAAAAAAAACACACATCCCGGACAAGCCCCCAATTTGTTACGACTGGCTTTAGACATAAGAAATAAACAAGAAGACGAAGCAAGTTTCAGCACTTGAAGTACTTTAATATGCTTAAAGACTAGCTACTGATGCAAAGGAGCAAGGAGGATGCCGAGAAGAAACAGTACTAGACCTGGACCTGGCAGGAAGTCCCAGAAGATTCTCTCTCTTGAAGCATTCTATTGCAGATCTTTTGTCCCAAAACACCTGCAACTGTGCAGCAAAAAAAGGAAAAGGGGCAAGCGCTACAGGACTTTAACAATCCTCTACCCAGTTCTACAGACAACCTATAGAACCTCCTTCCAGTCTATCCTCATGTCTTTGGACTAGGAAAGTGCAAACATGAAGACTCCCTAACTGCAATTTCCTCTCTCTTGCAACCCCCTTGAGTTTTGCTCTGTCCCCCAGATGCAAAGTGGAGTATTTGGCAGTGGTGGAGCAGCACAAGCCCGGGCCATGCCGCAGCCGCACCCACCTCCTCAGCCACCAGTGCCACCTCTCAGCTCCTCTCAGCCTAGTCTCCGTGCTCAAGTGCCTCAGTTTCTCTCCCCTCAGGTACGCTCATAAAAAGCACGTGACCTGATTTCCAACATCATTATTAGTAAAAACATTTAAATGTATTCTTCATTCAATATTTGCTTTGGGATTAGAGTCATTAAACACAGCTTAAGTTACGATTTTGCATTTGTTATGGTTTAATTCAATACTTTTTTGTATCTTTAAACTAACAGTGTGTTCATTTTGTGTGTTGAATGCTTAGGTTCAAGCACAGCTCTTACAGTTTGCAGCAAAAAACATAGGTCTGAATCCTGCACTTTTAACTTCACCAATAAACCCTCACCACATGACCCTTCTCAATCAACTTTACCAGCTGCAACTGGTGAGTTTCCGAAATGAAACTGTATTTTTTGACTATATCCCAGACAAGTTTTGATGTTTAAGCCTTTTTTGCATCTCCCACACAGGCCTACCAGCGTTTACAAATTCAACAGCAGATGTTGCAGGCACAGCGCAATGTTTCTGGCCCCATTCGACAACAAGAGCAGCAAGTAAGCTCCCATCTTCATTTTCACTGTTGGTTTTTACATCTGCGTGTTTTCTTTTGCTTTATGCTGAAATGCTTTTCAGTGTTTCCTTGCTAAAACGCCTGATTTCATTGCAGGTTGCACGAACAATCAGTAACATGCAGCAACAGATCCAACAGCACCAGCGTCAGCTGGCACAAGCGCTGTTGATGAAACAACAGCAACAGCAGCCACCTCCTTCGCATCCGGGCCTGCACCCCGGAGGAGCCAAATCCGCCCTGGATCCGTTTCCAGGTCATCCCCAGACTCCAGGCCTCCCTGACCTGCAGACCAAAGAGCCACAGTCCTCTCCTAACACCTACAGCCCCTACGCTCTCTGTGAGTGTCATCAGCTTTGATCTCTGAAAGTGAAGTGCTTTGCGTTGCCCTCTTGGTAATTTTTTTTTCTTCGTTTTGTTCAGCTGGATTGAATCCAAACATGAATGTAAATGTGGACATGGGAAGTCTGTCTTTAAAGGAACCTCCACAGCCACAGTCACGCCTGTCTCAATGGACACATCCCAACTCCATGGAGAGTCTTTCTGGAAACTCCTCTCCTCTTGAGCCTAATCTGGGAAAACATGGTGAGATCAAAATCTACTTTATCAAATCACTTTTAAGATATGAGATTATTGTTTTCTCTAAAAGAAAAACTTCTTGGAGAACTGGAATTTAGATCATAACATCTAACTCCTTTTTGTAAAAAAATAATAGTAATAATAATATTACAGTTGATCAAAGTGTGTATGTAAGCAAATGTTAAAAACGATGAGTTTATGTCAGATTTTATACATCTCAATCTTCCTTCTCTTAGGTGCCGGTCTGGGCCCCCCTGGGAAGCCCCCTCAGCTGGATGACTCATTCAGCCCCTACAACCTGATCCCCAGCTCCGAGTCTCCTACCAGCCCTCTCGTCCCCCCAGACAGCTGGGGACAGGGCAAGAGCACCAATGACAAGATGGCCAACGGGACAAATATCAACTGGCCTCCTGGTAATGAAATCATTTTGTTTTTATCAAAGTTGAGCTGGAGTGTAGATTTGTTTGTTGTTGATCTGTGCTATGTTTTACTTTTAACCTTCAGAGTTTTGCCCCGGCGTACCCTGGAAAGGCCTCCAGAATATCGACCCAGAGACCGACCCGAATGTGACTCCAGGCAGCGTTCCGAGCGGACCCACCATAAACACGAACATCCAAGATGTCAACCGCTATCTGCTCCGCGACAGAAGTGGAGGTGAGACTTGAAAGCAGAGGAGTTGTTGTACTCGAAGCAAAAGTATACTCAACAAAGACATTTTCTTCTGATTCAATCAAGAAAATTAAAAAGAACAGAAAAAAAGCTGCTTCTTATTCTTTCGTTTTCCATTTTCTCACTTGACTGCTAGTAATCATTCTCACTAATCAATTTATACGCTTCTCAGTGAGCTTACTGTCATCATTTGTGGTACACTTTTTTTCTTTACTCCATTTTCTCTCTCTGCTGCTTCTCTCCCTTTTTTTTGTTTGTCTGTCGTTTGTTTTGCTGGCATCGGCTCAGGCTCCTCCCCTTCCTCATCTCAGAGCGAGGCTCTGCCTCCGTCCACTGATTGGCCAGTCAGTGGCTACACTAGCTCTTTCAGTCTTTCGTCCCCGGAAATGGACGACACAGGTACATTAGTGTGTGCTAACCCCTCCCTCCGCTCACCTGCAGAATTTCTTGTGACTGCAGCCCCAGAACCTCAACCTTCTGCAGGAGAGCTATAGTTCCTCCCCTCTACTTTGAGCTCCGCTCTGAGCTAACATCACAAGCTGTGTTGGTGTTTTCCTTCCCTCATGATCCTTTATTCAACTTGGTATCCAACTTAGCATCCAACTAGACATCTGACTTAGTATTCTACTAAGAATCTGACTTAATATTCTACTTAGAATCTGACTTAGCTTTCTATTTAGAATTTGACTTTCATCGGACTTTGCAGCTTACTTAGTATCCAACTTGGCATCTGACTTTCATCCAACTTAGCCCCAAACTAAGTAGCTGACTTTCATTCAACTGAGCATCCAACTTATTATCCGATTTAGCATCTGACCTAGCTTCCGACTTAGCATCTAACCTAGCGTCCGACTTAGCATCCAACTTTCATCCAACTAAGTATCTGACTTTCATCTGACTTATCATCCAATTTAGCATCCGACTTTCATCCAACTAAAGTCCGACTTAGCATTGGAGCTAGCATCCGACTTTTACCTGACTAAGCCTTTGACTTAGCATTCCACTTAGCATCTGACTAAGCGTCTAACTTAGCATCCGACTTTCATCTAACTTAGCCTCAAACTAAGCAGCTGACTTTCATCTGACTTAGCATTCAACTTATCATCCGACCTACCGTTCGACAGCATTCGGCTTAGCATCTGATTTTCATCTGACTTAGCATCCAACTTGTCATCCAACTTAGTGACCAGCCTAGCATCCGACTTTCACCTGACTAAACCTTTGACTTAGCATCTGACTTGGCATCTAACTTAGTATTCAACTTAGCATCTGACTTTCATCTGACTTAACCTCCGACTTATCATCCAACTTAACATCCGACTTAGCATCTGACTTTAGCCTGACTAAGCCTTGGACTTAACATCTAACTTAGCAGGTAACTTGGTATCCAACTTAGCATCTGACTTAGCATCCGACCTAGTCTCGGGATTTATCTGACTAAACCTTTGCATCTGACTTTCATCTGACTCTCCTACACCATAGTTTTAGCTCGAGTGTTGACCATCTTTCGACTTCTATAACTCTTCAACTATTTACACAATTAAAGTAATTCCAACAGATTCTGAAGCAGAGAAAAGCAGCTTTGTTCTGCTGTTCAACACTGCAAGCAGTGAAGGGTTTACACAACTGTCTTATATCAGTATATTCTGTTGTGGAGAAAAGCTGCTTTGTGTTGTTGTGCAACACTTGATGTTAGAAATGTGCTGCACATCAGTATAAAGCCAATATGAAAAGCTGCTTTTCTACTGTCAGAATCAGATTACTTTGATCGCATAAATGGTCATAGAGATACGGTATGTAAAAGAGTGTGATATATAGGTGTCAACAATGAGATAAAAGGTTACACTGAAGTAATATTATGTTTTCTGCTTCATAAGCAAAGTTCATGCACTTTGCTTGGTAAAAAGCATTTTTGGAGTATTCTTAAAATCCAAACATAACCCTTTTCATTCGAAGTTGTAAAGGTGGAATATGATGAAGTCATCTTCTTCAGATGTTTTGGCATCACACTTGCAGGGATTCCTGTCGTCCTCCCAGCTCTGGAGATTAACCCCTCCCTTCCTCTCTTTCGTGCAGGTAAACTCTCAGAGATGAAATCTACCTGGTCTCCCGGCCCCATTTCCCACAGCCAGTCGTCTCTGTCCCACGAGCTGTGGAAGGTCCCCCAAGGCCCCCGGAGCAGCAGCACAGCCCCTTCCCGACCCCCACCTGGCCTCACGAACACAAAGCCTTCTTCTACCTGGGGCGGGAACTCTCTGGGTCTGGCTCAAGGCTGGAGCAACTCCTACACTGCAGGTATTTTTACCGGGACAAACATTAGGAGGATCTGTAGTTGATGCAGGGTTGTTTCTAGTTGTTGGAAGTTCGTTTTCTAGAAGGTGAGAGGGGTTGCAGGCAAAAGACGCAGCACTCATGCATGAAATTTGTTATAACATCGGACTCTTTAGTAAAAGGAAGAATAAAAAGCCAGAAACGCATGCAGCTAAAGTAGCTGACTTTGATTATGTCTGTTCTCTCTGATAGCAGGTACCACGTGGAGCACGGACAGCTCCACCAGGACCAGCAGCTGGCTGGTTCTGAGGAACCTCACTCCACAGGTAACTGTTTTCCAGCTTGTAGTGACTCACAGTTTACAACAACAAAGGTTGCTGATTGCGTGGGTGGTGTTTTTCCAGATCGATGGTTCGACCCTGCGTACACTGTGCATGCAGCACGGGCCCCTCATCACATTCCACCTCAACCTCACACAGGGAAACGCTGTGGTCCGCTACAGCTCCAAGGATGAAGCAGCAAAGGCTCAGAAGTCCTTGCACATGTGAGTTTCCCAGCATTGAGCTCAGTTTGTGGTAAAGACTGCCGTCTGAGTGTTTTCCTTCTCCGTCCAGGTGTGTGCTCGGGAACACCACCATTCTCGCAGAGTTCGCTGGGGAGGAGGAGGTGAACCGCTTCTTTGCACAAGGCCAGTCACTTGGTGGAACAACCAGCTGGCAGGCATCTCCGGGAACCAATCAGAGCAGGATGGGAGGGGCCGGAGCCCCCCATCCCATTGGTCAGTCCCCCCACTGGAACAGCAACAGCAACGGCTCCGGCAGCAGCAGCGGCAGTAGCAGCAGCCTCTCAGCAGGTGCCACGAAACCAGGCGGAGAGTTGCTTTGGGGCGGCGTTCAGCAGTATTCCAGCCTGTGGGGACCCCCCAGCGGAGAGGAAGGTCGAGTCATGGGGAGCCCCACTCCAATCAACACACTGCTTCCTGGTGACCTACTGAGCGGAGAATCCATGTAGGAGGAGAAACACAAACAACCTTGTAAATCAATTTGGAGATAATCAGCGACAGGAACAGGAAGAGGATGAGGCCGCGTCTTCGCCGCCTGACCTCCACATCCTCCTCCGCTCCTTTTGTGTTTGACAACATTTCAGTTGCAGTCGGAGGATTTGGGTTACAGTGTTCAGCTTTCGCTTCTGAAGAAACAACAGAAGTCTCATTCATCAAAGAGAAGTTTTTTTGTTTTTTTTTAAAGGAATGAAAAACTTGTGAAAAGTACTTTAGTCAAACTGACTCAGTGACAAGCTGCCATCTTTAAACTGACATTGTCCCTCACTGCCCTTTGAGGCAATCATACTGCACCTCAGAGTTCCATAAAAAAAGAGCATCATTCCCAAAGTAAAACTTTCAGAGTGCTTGTTGAACTCTCAGCTGGTTCAGGCTCGACATTTGTTTCTCTCAGCACTAATATTAGCCTTAAACTGTTTCCTGTCCAGCGATCCTCACCCACTCTGTACTCGGTGAAGACACGTGCACACCTTTATTTCTGAGCCAGAGACACCTGAGTGGAAAGTGCACGTTTCTGCATCATAATCATCAGATTGCCCCCCCCCCCCAACACTCACACACACACACACACAGTGCTCAAAGGGAATGATGCAACCCTGTGCGCCTTGTTCAAGCCATTTATTTTTGTAGTTTTTCTTTTAAAATATTTTTTTTCTTCTTGAACCATTGCAAGCAAAGCTAAAGAACAATATCCAAGCGTGTCTGTCGATGTTATCTAATGGGGGGGTTTGGATCGGGGGGTATAGCGGTTACAGACGGTCAACAAAACAACCACTGCTCTTACTACGGAACTGTAAAGACAAACACTTTAGTGCACTCTGCTCGTCTGCAGCCAACCTACAGTTTGGTTTCAACCTCAGACATCCTCAATGACCCCCCACCCCCATTCCACTCCACATGCAAACCCACCATTTCACGTGACGTGCAATATAAGCCACAGACTGTACCGTCCACGCACCTGAAGACCACGCAGCAGATCACGAGGAACTGCAAAAAACCCTTCATCTGACCCCCAACCTTAAAAAGAGAAACTGCCACCACTACCCTCCATCTCCCTTCAGGGAGGGGGGGCACGCTGGTCCTCACCCTCTTTCCGGTAAACATACGAAGCACTTCTTCAGCCAGCCTGAGACTGACTCTGGGGGGAGCGAGGGCCAAGTTTGTGTGTGTGTGAGAAAACTGTTTGGCGACAAACCAAAACGAGAAGAGCCTGTGTTTTCTTCACCCGGAAGACCAGATCACTTTTTTTTTTTTTTTTTGTAAAAAAATTTGAAGCAAAGATTTGTGAACAGGTGGTTTCTGATAGCACTTATGAAGAGCGCCGCAGCTCGCCGTACCCTCAATGCCAACCAAGAGAAGAAAAGAAAAGAAGCAAAAATTGCAAGAAAAGCAATCTTCTTAGTGGCTTCTCTATATGCTTATTTTTAAAACTTAAGGATGTGAATTGTTGTGTTTTTTTTTGTCCTTCCCTCAAGTCAGTGGGACCATAGGATGTCAAATACGGTAGCAAAGTGAAGGGAAATACAAGACTCAGCTGATGGTGGGCGTGGCCGGGAATCCCCCAAAGCGCTCGTCATCACTGTCTTGTATCAAAGTAAATATCACTGTTACATCGCAGCATTGGAGTTTTTGGCCTTCGTACTCTACTAGGTCCGGCGGGGAGGGCCATCGCCGCCGCCGCCGTCTGTCCTACTTCGCGTGGCCACCGAGTGCCTGCCTGCTGCAGCGTGCATCGCTAGCAGCAGCCCTCGCCCCTCCCCCAGCCCCCGCCGCGCCGCTGTTTTCCTCGCCTCCCTGCGGACCCGTCCGGACTGGCGTCCCTCTTCTTCCAGCTGCCCCCCCCACCCCCTCCGAGGCCAAGAGCAGCTCTGCCCCGCACCACTCGTGTTGAATCTACTGCTATGCCAGAGTCTGTCCTCAGCAAAACCTCCACTTCCACTCCTGCAAAGATCTCTTCAGGCACTGACGGAGCTTTCCTTTTCTCATTCGGACTTATGGAATTACCAGAGTGCATTTCTAAGGACTTTGCTGATGTTGTTGCTGTTTTAATATCGTTGATTGTTTCTGATGATTTGGAAAAAAAAAAAAAAAAAACTGGTCTTCATGCAATGTTCAGCTACTCTTCTGCCCCTCCCACCGCCTCCGAGGCAGAGTGTTGATGAGCGGTTCAAGGCACTGCGGGACGTGGAGAAAAGTGTCTGTTAACACTGTAGACCACCTCACCTGACGACAGCCTTCCATTTCTATGCAAATATAAGGAGGAATCTGTTTGCAGCCACCCCCCCTCTACATCTGCCAACCTTCATTTATCTCACAACCTTTACTTCCAGGCAGCTTCTCCTGAGACCTCCCCTGGATGAGATGTAGGGGGACTGAGAGCTTCTCGGGCTTGGATGAGGCTGAACTTTTTTTTTTTTTTTTCGTCACCTCTTCAGCCGTGTGCCAACTAACAACCACGTTCTCGTTGTGAGTCAACGCAAACAGGGTTCGCTTTCGGAGATTTGTGCAGGAGGCTTGAGGAGCAGAAGGGCAGGACAGATGCATGGTGTTGACTTTTTATTGTTGTTTTTTGACTAGAGAACTGGAAATATGAACAGGTCGTCGGGCTGCAGTAAGGGGAGGTGGGGTCCCTGTTTGTGCCAGTGCACTGCTTATGGGTCACATCAGGTACATCTCTTAAAAAAGAAAAATTTTGGCTGTCGAGGTTCTTTTCTTTTTTTTGCAAAAACCAGGATGTCAGTTTGAACCGCACACTCCCAAGGCAGAGATGCCCGTGCACCCAGTGGGCCAGCAGAAGCAGGGGTGCACCTCAAATAGTGGGGGGGGTACCAAGTCTTTAAGCTTGGGGCAGTTTCCCTCTTCCAGAGTCGCCTTAGACTCGCACCATTCAACAAAACAATCACTTTTGCCTGTGCTGTCTGTGAGATTGAAAAATGCATTAACTCCACACTGGACTTAAATCAAAGGAGCTGGTGTTGAAGTGGGGGGGTCGGGAGCGGGACGGGGCGCGTCTCAGATGTGGATTTCTTAGCAGCACCAGCACTGAGAACCCCGTCCTCTCCCACACCCCCCATTTACACTCTTTATCTACCTGTTTAAGTGTTGGAAAATCAAATGCGCTCGCATTTTTTGTTTGATTGCTTTTTTGTAACTATTATTATTTTAAGGTGGACTTGAAGGCATCTGTGGCTGAAATCAAACCTGTTTCTTAATCATGGGTCAGATGGGGATGGGTGTGGGGGGGGTCTGTAATTCAAAAGCCTGGGTTTAATATGCACATGCTAGCTCATACTCTGTATACAACCTGCAGTACAGACAGGCGATATACGTGTGTATCTGTGACAATATTCCTCTGGTTTTTCACGATTCCCTCCAGCCTGCCCTGGTTCCTTAACCCCGCAGCGTCCCGCTTGGTTTCCGAGTCCACAAGTTCTGTTTGCACCTCAGCACCCTTAGGGGTTCGGCTGCACCAAAGCTTCCCAATGCTGGTCCGCTCTCCAAAATTGGACATTTTTCCCAGATTCTTTGGGCTTTGGAAACCATCTTTTCCCCCCTCAGTCTCCCAATGATTTCCAAAAGACGAGATCATAAACATATCAGAGTAATACAAAATAACCACGAAAATACTTGAATTTAAAAAAAAAAGCGCCAATAATGTAATGTGAACACTTTTTGTAGATTTTTGTTTTGTTTAAACTTCAGAGATTTTTTGATAAGCATCAGCTCAGAGTGAATCGAATCTAAAAAAAAAAAAAAACATTTGACGCAAAACTGACATCTGTCGTATCCGAGTGTTTGCACAAGGCTGCTTGTACTGTATGAATGAATGTTTTCCGTGTGAAGTGAATTACAGCGGGACAAGTCCCGCCTCCGGTCTCTTTTCAGTTCAGTATACTTTTATTGTTGTTTTTAATTTTTTTTTTTGTTTTGGCTCGTCAGATTTCTATTCAAATGTTGTAACTAGCCTCTAGTGTTGCACTGAGTGTCGCCCTCCCCCCTCATCCAGCTATACGAACAACCTAATACAAGTACTGAGGGGAGACGGGACAGTTCATGTGTAAATGTTTACTCAAGGACTAAAATAATTGTGTTTTTAAAATGTAAAAGGTTTATCTACCTTAGTGGCTTTCATTGTGGAATAATCCAAGGAAGTATGGATCATAACTGAGTATTGCACCATTTTTTTCAAGCTATAAACCTTAAAAAAAAGAAAAAAAAAAGTCAAAATTCATAAAAATGAATCAAAGTATTTTGCAGACCTGTGGCCATAGATTGGGGTAGAAGGACTTCAGCTCTCCCAAATCTGAGCAAGAGGAGAGTGAAAGAGGAGACGGGCCTTGGCTCCAAGGCTCACTTTAGAGGTGCCTACTTTTATTTTATTCTTTTTTTAAAGCTTTTATTCTGCATTCATTTCACTCATTTTTTTCTGCAAGACCACTGACAGTTTACAATTTTTCTGGAGTTCAGAAAAATAAAAAAGGAGATATTGAATCATGGGAATCTGGATAGAAAATACTAATAATTTTTTTTTTTAAAAGGACAAATGCTTCCAGTTTAAAATAAGTGCAACGCAAACTCTTCACAGAATGATTTTCCTTGTGCTACTTTCAGAACTCTGGGATTGAACAGTTTTGTCTTGTTTACCCTTCTTTGTTTTTGTGTTGATTTGGTCAACTATATGAAGCCTGTTTGTTTGTGTCAATAATATATATATTTTTTCCTTTGTAGAAAATGTAAAGACAAAAAAAACACATAATAGCTCACTATCTTGCACACACAAGAAAAAGTGGATCTTGTCTCAGGAAGGCCAGGGTTCCAGAGTACCAACTCCACGCCATTTTAATGTACATTTTATTGAGTTAAAAGACAAAAAAAAAAAAAAAAATTGAATAAAAAAGT
>NC_050519.1:13596301-13603099 GCF_002922805.2 Oryzias melastigma
AAGCACTGAAAGTTATGGATTTGAGAAAAGAAAATCTTTTTTTTTTGTTTGTTTCTAAATCCGTAGCAGTTGCGTAATAACCAAATAATGGACTTAAATGAAGATGGAGTGCTTTATATATAAATCTATATATTGAAATTGCTTTACATTTAAACACAAAAGTGGTCAATGAATTTTAAAAGGGGAGGTGGGATATAAAAAAAAAAAACTATGGTGAATGCCATGCAAATGCTGTATGTTGTTTTCATAAAGAGGTCCCGTCCTGACTGAATCAGGAACATCGTGCATTACTTTGTCATTCTGTGGGTATCATTAAAAGATGAAAATGACTTTTTTTTCACTTTCTGAAAGGATGTTTGTGAAACATGAACTGGTTGTAACGGATCATGAAACTATGCACAAGTGTTGGGCCGGGGTGGAAGATTGGGACTTTAAAAGGCCTACTTCTCACTAGTGGCTGATATATTGCAGGGGTTTTATCGGGATGGGGTTTTTTTTTATGTTTTTGTGAAGGGATGGAGGTACGAGGCGGAGAGGTGTTTTGAAGTGACACCCTCCAGCTCCACCTCCCTCCCTCTTGACTGACCTAGCGCTACATCGCCATGCTGTGTATTCCTGAAACCAATGAGCGTCTCACTCCTTAGCACTGTGGGATTCCAGCCTGTCATCCTCAAGGGGGGTGTTTTGTTTGTTTCCTCACTTGAGGGTTCCTGGAGGGGAGGAACGGGGTGTTTGGATTAGGGCTGCTTGTTTCATTTATGTTTTTTTTTTTTTGCCTTTTTTTCTGTTTTTTAATAAATCAGTAAAATGTCTGTACTGAAAGTCGATGAGAAGTCAGTGGCTTGTAATGTTTATTTTTTTTCTCTCTCTCTATATATATATCTTTCTCCTCATAGAATGTGATTGTTATTTGACATGCACCGAAACAAATGTTTTCATGAACTATGGAGCTTCTTTCAATATTAATAAAATAGCTTTTTTTTGTTTTTCTTTGCTGTAAAGTTGTCCCCGTGGTTGTTTGTCCGGTGTGGGGTCAGATGTTTGCTACGTCAGCACCTGAGGGCGGGCAGGCGGGGACAGGCGTAGTAGTTGTCCTGCAGTTGTCGGATGTTTGTGTTGGCGTACACGGGGGTGCTGGCTTCCTCCAGCTGCAGGTGGGCCTCCTGGTTATTTTGGGGGGTTCCTGAGCTCTGCTGCTTCCCGCTCATTTCCTCATAGATGGAAGAATGAGGTTTGGGGTGAAGATGACGATGCTTCTTCACCTAAAACACACAACATTTTAGTTTCTATTTCCTACTTAGGAAAATATTTGCAAATACAACCTTTATTTTAAAACTAAGAAATTGAATACATTTCGATTATAACATTTTTTTTCACTAAATTAATTCTTATAAACAAAAAAATATTTTAAACCCCTTTAAATCAATTACTACAAAAGCATGAAAATGTTCCTTTTACAGTATTCACCTTTGCAGCTTGTTTTAAGCCCCACTCTGATCATCTTTTGATTTTTTAGAGGGCCTATACAATGCAAAACCACACTTTTGAGCTTTGAAGTGCATTATAATGTTCACTCCTCACTATAAACACCCCTGAAGTGGTATTTTGATGTGTTCACACATGTCTGAGTAATCCTCTCTATGAGCACCAGCCCCTCCCAACCCATGTAAACGAGCGGGTTCTCACAAGGTCACATCACAAATTGAGAACCGCCCCTTACAGGAAGAGTGCACTGCCAGGACCGTCCCCCCAGGCTAACACAAATACACTCTTTATCTGCTCAGGTAACGGTGATCAGCCGCTAACTTCTCTGCTAGCAGATATTAGCCGCTAACTTTGCCGCAAAGCTAGCGTTGATCAGTCGGCAACTTCGCTGCTGGGCTAGCGGTTATTAGCCGCTGCTCAGCCAATGGTTTTTAGTCACAAGTTTCGCCGCTATCCCCGACTATTGCTACAAGCAGTGTAGCAAGAGGCCGCGTCTACTAAAGGCAAACAGACGGTATGCACATACATCTTTACAAAAGTTAGGATGTTATTTGTTTTTGTGGGAGAAACGCAGACACAATACCAAGGCCGGCTCTTGTCATGAAATGGATGGCCCCCACAACCAGCGAAAGGCAGCGCTTCAGAGATTGAAGTTTCGGGTTTCTCAAGAAAATAAATAATAGTAATAATCTTTATTTATATTGCACCTTTTGAGATAAAAATCATGTGTTTCACAGTAAAACATAGAATAAAACGTGGTTTATAAATATTTTTTCTTTAATGTGCCAAAGGTAAAATGTGATTACAAATATGGATATAATTTACTCTGAAAGACTTAAGAAAAGCCTGGAATAGGCCCTTTAAAAGCATTTCCAGTGGTCTTATAATTATGTCAGTTTTAGTAATTAAATAAAACTAGTTTTCTAGGACATAGTTTCTGCAGAGTGGCAGTCGTTCATTAGAAATCTGTCTCTTGAGGTGTGGGTGGGACCATTGGCGCGAAGCAGCCCAATCCCCCATTCCCTCACTGTTTACGCTCTCTCCCGCTAGCTTACAGCCCCTCACATCCCCAACCTAACATTACCTGTGCAACAAAAATGGTGAGCAATATTGGAACAATCTAGCCAAACAGTTCTGGGTCAGAAGCCAGCTCAGACAAGTATCTGGTCGATTGCAAGTGGATGGAGCTTGTAGGCCGCCCATTGTATTTTCTAGATCATAAAGATGATCTTTTTCAGCATTTTTTGTCTGCTTCTGATTCACAATGATTTGAATAATGACAAACTCCATTATTAGAAAAATTCCACAAGTACATGTCAAAAACACCAAAAAGCATAGTTTTCATTGGAGTGGATGTTTGAAGAAAGTGAATTAATAGAAAAATAATTTGAAACAGTGTAAATAAGGGGCAAGATGATTGATTTCTTCATTTTCCTGTAATGCAGAGGCTTTTATTTTGCACCTTTTTATTAAGTTTTATATTATGAAAGTCCTCTCCATCAGCAATTATGATCTTCCTTATAAACATATCCTTTCGCAACTCAGAAAAAATCTTTATTTTGGACATTCATACATGATTAGTCCCAATGTCACACAGGAAGGATTTTACCATTTACCCCACAGTAAAATAAATAATTAAAAAGGTGTATAATCTTGGAAAATGTGAACTTTGAGATAATCACCCATATTTCTGCAGCTATCCAGGCCAGTGTGAGCAGAAGAAAGCCAGCGCCTGCAGCCATGGTCAAGAGCAGGGCGTGGTAGCTCTGACACGGTTTCTCTGCACCACAAAAAGTACCGTCAGAATATAGACTTATTTTTAATTGCAAAAGTGTTTAGTCGTCATACCTGTCCCTTCAACCAGCAGCAACGTCCTCACACTGGGGACTCTCCAGTCAGAGTGGTTGTTTCCATAACTCAGCTCCCACACATAAACTCCAGTGTCGCTCGGTTGTAGGCGAGAGATGCTCACGTTGATCTGCAAGGAGTTAAGTGTTCCGTGGAGCTTCAGACGGGGCCTTAGTTCGGGGTCCACCCTGACCCGTCCACTCTCGGCAACAGACAGGAGGGTGGTTTGGCTCTGGACGCCGTGGTGGTACAGGTTGAGGCCCACCAGAGAGCCATGATCCTTCTGAGGGATGCAGGAGAGTCCCACAGACTCCCCCTCCATTAGATGCTTTAACAGCAACTCAGCGTGGACTGGGTAAGAGAGGAAAAGATCTTCACCTGTGCCTTATGACAAACTCATCAAGGACGCACAGGGTTATTCCAGATCAAATTATTTATTACATTTAATTTCAACACAAATTTACACAATTTTTTTTCTTCAGCAGAAGGTTAAAGCGTTACTTTAAATGGCCATACAACATGTACAGAGTTTATTTTATTGTTTAAACTATACAAAAAAGCATTTTCTTCAAAAGTGTTCTTACCTTCAAAAAGCTGAACCAAAAGAATGTAAAGCAGGAGAGTCCTCATGCTTTGGAGATGTTCAGTCGTCTGCTCTGTCCTCTTTCAGGAGCGGCTGTTTTATTGTTCAGTTTGTACTGTCAAAGCAGGAAGAGGGCCTCATAGTGAGAGCAGCCGTTAAAAACTCAGACGCTCTCACACTGAGGTGTCACAGACATCATCACTGTCTCCTTCCTTTTTTTTTTTATTCTCCGTGCAAAAACATATATGTTATAATGTGAATAAATGATTATAAAACTTGGTATAAATGAGTCTTTTGTGTTAAATATTCTGCCTTTTACTTCTGAAATAAACTACATTGAATCAACTTTTTGTTGGTTTTAGTGTTCAAATGTATTTTCAATGTTACAATGCTGCCATCTAGAGGAATAAATTATTATTAATTTTTTTTTTTGGTGGGATGCTGACAGGTTATAAAAAAATACTTAAGAAAGGTGTGAAACGAATAGGACAAAGATTTAAATTTACACATAGAGAAGACCATAATCCTAATATTTCATAGATGGATCTAAAGGCATTTCACCACCGTTAACCGTAAAGGGTGATGTTTCAGCACACAATCTGAAAGCCAGATTACCATCTTATTTAATACTGAGATATGTGCAATACTATTCTAATCAATTTGTGGTACAAGTATCATAATTATGATGTGAGAGTTAATGTTGCATTCAAAGACACAGTGGTGTCTGTGAATACTATTAGAATGGGTTAGTGGTCAATCCACATCCAGAGCCGATATCTGAAGGAACTTTTCCAGCAGGTGCTGATGAGCTCCGAGTGATTAAATGATAATTAGACCCAGCTGTGTTCTGTCTGCCTTTAAAAAGCCGCCCTGCTCTGTCTGCTGCACTGTCTTGTGGGTCAGTGAGGAGCACTTGCAGTCTGATCTAGGGTGCTGCTACAGTCATTTTGATGGCTCCCTCACGATTTAAGATTAGCTGCCTTTATGGGCATTTAACTGCCTTCTGCCTTCAGTTGACGCTTGCGTTCCCACCGTTGCATTACATGCCGGCTGCTTCTCCTCAAGATCTCCGGACTCTTAAAAGCCAAAGCTCCTTGCAGAGTGCGGTCCAGCAGCCGGAGGAGCCGGTCCAAGTGAATACAGTTGATGTGCTCTGCCACCCTGACTCCATGGAGCTCCGCATCAACGCTGACCTGTTTGCTGTTGGAGCGCCTGTTGACGTCCAGGAGCTGCGTCTTGGAGTTGAGCACAGTGACTATTGCAGTGCAACAGCAGCATCAGACTCTGAATACAGAATCCTTGTGGGCCTGGAAGACTGTGGCACCAAACACTGGGTAACTTAGTCCTGCCTTAACCCTGTTTGTGACTGTTCCAGCTCTCCTAATGTTCAATGTCTCCAGATGACGGAAGATTCTTTGGTCTACACAAACCTCCTGATCTACACTCCTCTGCCCTCTCTCAATGGAGTAACGCGGATGGATGAGGCTGTCGTTCCAGTTGAATGTCAATATAAAAGGTTTGTTGGTCTACATTTGGCTTCATTGACTGCTGTCTGTTTCTAAAACTCCTTTCTCCTCCAGAAAGTACAGTCTGTCCAGCTCTTCCCTTATGCCAACTTGGGTTCCCTTCACGTCTACACAAGCTGCTGTGGAAACTCTACAGTTTAATCTGAGACTTATGACAAGTGAGTCCATTATCCCTTGATCCTATCGCTCTTAGCTTTCTACTTAAACTTCACCAATTTTTCTTTTCCAGATGACTGGCTGCATGAAAGGGGTGCCAACACATTCTTCCTTGGTGAGCCCATAAACATTGAGGCTTCAGTTCGTGTGGATCATCACATGGGGCTCAGGCTGTTCCTGACTAGCTGCGTGGCCACACTTGAACCTGACATCAAATCTGATCCCAAATACATCTTTATTGAGAATGGGTAGGCAACAAAGGCCTCTAGTGTGCTTAACCAGTGGCTTTATAGCAATTTGAAGAAGTCTATCAGAGTTTAGGGCTGCAACTTCTATTTTCAGGTGCTTGCTGGACTCTCAACTTCCAGGCTCAAAGGCTCACTTCCTGCCAAGAACAAGAGACGATAAGCTGCAGTTGACAATTGATTCTTTTAAATTTCATAATGATGAAAGAGGACAGGTGAGAATTTGTTGTTTATTAAGGTTTAGGATTCTTAGAAAAAATAATTATTTCCCCCTTTGCAGCTTTACATCACATGTCATCTCAATGCTGTGCCAGTGGATGATGCAGAAGCGCTCAACAAGGCCTGCACATTTGTAAATGGAAGGAAAGTATATACATTTTCAAATTGCAAGACAACTGGCTGGTCTGACTGGATATCCTTTAGGTGGCGGTCTGCTGATGGCAACGACTACCTGTGTGGATTCTGTCAAAGCCCCAATGATGCCAGTAAAACCCTAAGCATCCCTGGAATCTTTAATCCTCGTAGCTTTGTAAAATCTGCAGACATGGAGCCCTTGTGGAGAAGTGGACTGAAGACTAACCAGGGTAAATTCTCCAATGATCAAGAGGTTCTTGTCATATAGATACTAGCTTACACTCATGTTTTGCCAGTTTGGGAACATGATGCCAGAGTGGGGCCAATGACCATCATGCCTTCATGGAAGGGTGGGGCTCTCGCCGCACACGAGCTCCCTCCAGTTCTCCATAAAATCCACAAAACAGCATTGTACGGCAGCCACTGGAGGAGCGGCATACATGGGATTGGTGAGTATTGACTTGACAAAACATTGCTAGTCGTCTTGAGTCTGAAACTCTTTCCCTCCAGAGAAGAGCCTGGTTCCAGAACCATCAACTTCAAAACTAGAAGAGGATGACAGTGATGGTAAAATGGATGAATCTGTAAACTCTTACTAAGA
>NC_050519.1:13603494-13644584 GCF_002922805.2 Oryzias melastigma
AAATCCACAAAACGGCATTGTACGGCAGCCACTGGAGGAGCGGCATACACGGGATTGGTGAGTATTGACTTGACAAAACATTGCTAGTCGTCTTGAGTCTGAAACTCTTTCCCTTCAGAGAAGAGCCTGGTTCCAGAACCATCAACTTCAAAACTAGAAGAGGATGACAGTGATGGTAAAATGGATGAATCTGTAAACTCTAACTAAGAAGTTGGAATACTAATGTGCCTTTTTTTTTTTTTTTTAGATTATGATGATGAGTCTGACTCTGACCTGGACTTTGTGATGAAATCCCTGGAGATGGCCCGCACCAACAATACCTTCCCAATCATCCAGTATGAGCTGGAGCACACAGTGACGAATGCAACTGCTTCAAAGCCTGACCTTTCAGATAAACATGACCCAAAGAAATAAAATGCTTTAAACTCACCTGTTCATCTGTCTTGAATTAAGTCTAAACTGAAATGATGGCCAAAAATGTTGGTCGGCCATCAACATGACAAGTCTGTGTGGCCGTGGCACTAGGCATCTCCTGGTAGACTAGTAAATTACTGCAGTTGTGCAGATACCAAAGGGTGAGGGTATCAAACTTGAGCATCTGGTCTAAGGTTTAATTATCTCCCTGGAATGTTTACTTTTGGGTTGTATGAGTAGCTTCTTTAAGCTAGGCTGCTTTGGAAAAGTGCATCTAAAAGACTGTCCAGGAAAGTGAGGGTTTTTCCTGCATGTTACAGGGAAAATTATCCTTGAACTTGTTTAAACTACATGTTGGACCCTAAAACTACTTAAAATTTTAAAGGGTAAATCAACATTTTTTGGCTGACTTCTATAAATGGGCTTTAAAAAAAAACTGGTCATTGCCAAACTTTACAATTTAAGTGGTTTACCCTACAGGTTGAATCAAGTTATTACATTTGAATTTTGTGACTGGTCAAACCATTTAAGTTCATTTCAGGAGTCACAGGTCATGATCTGCAGCTGCAGTAATAACAGACCTGCTCTCCAGCCAAACCCATCCAACTGTTTTTTCAAATTTCAGCTATGGATAGAATCAGCCTCCTAGTTCCCTGTTTTATCTTTTAAGGAGATAGCAATGAACATGGGAGATTGGTATGACAGGGAGACACTTTTCCATTTCGTCATCTGTTTTAATCTTGACACCATAATGTTAAAATCACAAGAACTCAGTTGGGCTATTGTGGTCTGGCCAGTGGGTTGTTTTTAATTGGGAAACTTATGGATGGGTGTTGCAGTTTGTGTGATGTTTTGGAATCTTTATTTTGCATTGCAACTACATGAATAGGAGAGATTGATGTTGTTCTGTTCACTATCTGATCTGGGGTTGAGGGGATTTTCTATGCTACACTTTTGGGTTATGGTAAACATACATGAACCAGGTTTGAGTCCATTGGTTTGTTTATGTTTTTTGGAATGCTGAAGGTGTAGTTACTGTTTAAATAGAGAGAGGGCAGCATCGCACTCCCAGTGTTACGTTTGCTAGACATGAATCAAGAAGAAGACTAAAATCACAAATGTATCTCTCACAGCTGAGTTTTGGTTAAGGAGTGATTGCTTCCAGCTGTCCTCTCCAGGTGGGCTCAGTTTGCCAGAGTTTCAGTGGAAGCATTAACTGAGGTCTTTGACCCTTGTCTTTCATTTGGAAAAGTCAGTTGTGTGTGTGTGTGTTTTTTTTTTTTACATTTTATCATTACTTGGTGTGCCTAACACCTCCTGAGGCTGATAATGAAGGTGCTTGCAGGTCATCCAGCCTTCATTGTGCTGCTCCTTTCTTTTCTCTGTGGAGCTGTTGTTGCCATCCGAACACTAAAAGAAGGTCCTATGATTGATGCAGACGGACGGGAATATAAAACTGCTTCTTTGATAGAGGACAGCAGCCCAAAAGCGAGCGATAGTGTCCGTGTGCAGTGCACAGAGGTGTCCATGATTGTCTACATACAAGCAGATTTCTACAGAACTGGACGTCTTGTGTCTCCAAGAGAACTGTTTTTGGGGGGTGCAGAGCATAAGCAGGACAGTCGGTGTCAGGCTGTTGCTTCGGGACACAATGAGTACGTAATTGAAGCTGGCCTGCGGGACTGTGGCTTCAAGTTGACTGTAAGTTTTTGTTATGTCTCAATGGTGATGCTGCTTTGAAAGGTGAATTTTTAATGTTTTCTGTTCTGCCCTAGATATCAGATGATGATGTGATCTACTCAAACAAGCTCATTTTCTCACCAGCGACTAGTCACCACACAATTACAAGAATGACTGATGCTATAGTGCCTGTTTCCTGCCATTATAAAAGGTGAGATTCTAACATGTATGAAATGTTTAGTGGTTCCTGATAGTTGACCTGTTGGCTCTGTGACAGAACACACACTGTAAGCAGCAGTAGTACTGAGCAGGCGCCCATGACATTCTCCCAGTCAGCAAAGTTCTCAACCAAGAACTCGGATTTCTCCTTAAAGCTGATGGCTGGTACGTGTGGTATCGTGGACTCTCCTTGACCAATGTGCACACAGTGACAACTCTGTCCACATGTAGATGACTGGTTAACTGAGATGTTGACCAGCAAGTTTCATCTTGGAGACCTTCTGCGCTTTGAGGCAAAGTATATGGGTCCAGAACCCAGGCAGCTCTTTGTCGACAGCTGCGTAGCCACTCTGACACCTGATACAACATCAGTGCCCAGATACTACTTCATTGAAAACCATGGGTGAGAGACACTTAGTGTTATCAAACTAAGTTGGATAAATGGCATGTCAGCAACTTTTTAAAAAAATATTTTTATTTTCCAGGTGCTTCACTGACTCAAAAGGGGGGTCAGGTGCCTCGTTCCTACCCAGGTCGAGAGCCAATTTGCTTCAGTTCCAAATTGATGCCTTCCTGTTTCGCAATGATCTAAGAAATACTGTGAGGTCCTTTCAACAACTAGTAATTTTTCTCCCTAATGATGAAAAAACTTACTTCAACTGTCTTTTTAAAGATCTACATCACTTGCAACTTGAAGGCTACCCCACAAATGAGGAGCACTTTGACTGACAAGGCCTGCAACTATGTGCATTCGAGGTAATTTGCAGCTGGGAAATGTTCTTTCAGAAAACTTGCAAATCTTTTTTTTTTTTTGTAGAAAAACAAATATAAATGTGCCTACTTGGATTGACTTTTAAAAAAGACGGACTTTAAACAGTTGGATTACACTAACTTTTTTCGTTTCTCTTTTAAGCTGGAGGAGTGTGGATGAGAACAATAGCATTTGTTGGTGCTGTGATAGTATCTGCTACCAAAATTTTCACAGAGGTAAGGTTCCCTTAAAGCACACAAACCAGCTCATTTACCTCTTCTGTGTTCTCCACTCCCCCCTCCCACAAAAACGTTGCAGTAATTTATTTCAATTTTTTCCAGATGACGTTCTTTGTGACACAGTCACTCTTGGTCCCCTGAGAATTCTCTCGAACAAGTGAAAAAGAGCAAGTGGCAGGCTGTCTACCAGAGGATCTTGGGTTAACTTTTGCAAAAATAAATCAAATTTAAAGAATAATGTCTGTTTATTGGCTCAGTCTTTGACGACTTAATTTATTTTTAGTTATAGAAACTGAATGACAAACCCCATCTGTATTCGAACAAAACAATGTTGCTTAAAAATCTGTGTGGTATAAAATAAAGCGGAGCAATGCTTGGTAGTTGACAGAAGGTGGTGCAGTACTAGTGCCCTCTGGAGAACTGGTTTGCAGCTCAACCACAACACAGAATAAACTAATGCAAGGTTATCTAAGGTGAAACAAAGCTTTTTCTATGGATTCTTTTGAATTTAAAACGATATCAAAATTCCATCCATGAGAGTTGTGCATTTTCATTTTTTTTTCCCCTCTAGCTTTAGTTTCCTTTCTTGGGAAGCAAAACTAGCAGAAACAAAGGCTCATGTTTCGTGAAACAGGAAACTGTGACCACACCCCTTACTGAGTGCATAAAAGTAGCCCCCAGTGATTTCTGTTCCATTACACCACAAGAGCAAAGGGTGGTACAACATGTTTGCATACAAGTTCAGGAGCCCTAAGGTAGGAGAAATTTAAGGGTGTAAAACTACTTTGAACTTTAAACCAAAATCTTCTTTGAAAATAGGAGTTTATAACTTGATCACAGAAATTATGACTGCATATCTGCAGTTTTGTGCTGCGGTTCCTGAGATTTTAGTCAGTTTGAGTAAAACCATCGATTAATGCCTGCTTTGTGTGTAATGCGTATGAACCACAAAAGGGTTTCTGAGAGCATCTTTGTGCAGCTCTCACACGGAAGAGGGTCTGCTACACAACTGTTCAGATGTTTCAACAGAAATGTCGTTTAAGGGAAGAACATAAACGTTCTGTTTTTATTGTCATTTTAGTTTATGGAGTGTTAGCCTTCCTCTTGTGTTAGCTTCCTATTGCAATCTCTAATGCTATGAGGTTGGTTAATACACAGAACCGTATCGAACAGTTTTGGTTTTTTTTTTCCCCCTTTTTTTTCATTTTTGGTGTGGCCTTTAGGCTCCATTTTGTTACCATACCCCAGAATTTCAAGCAGTATGTGGAGCGGGGGGGGACATTAGAGCTCAAGAAATACAAATTTCAAGCTGCTTGTGTTGACTTACTGACGAATATTGAAAAAAAAAAAAAGTTTGAGCTTTTTTTGTTTTTTCAGTTTTATTATTATTAACACCGGGATTGCATGTTAGATTTTTCACACGTCTGCAAAGGAAATAGTATTTTATCTCTGGTCAATAGTATGTATTTTTTTCCTTATCATCCTCAAACAATTAATTCTATCCAAAGACTTGAATTTTAAGTCACTAACAATAGGAAATTAAGGAAACTGCAACTTTTGATATTTCCAGAATGGTCTCAGACTCGAATAGAATGTGTAAGTCAAACCGTGTTACTTTCAACAGCCTGCAGGGAGTAGAAAACACATTAATGTGAAGATTAAACTTTATATACCTGTATGGACAGAAAGTCTGTTGAAACATGTCGAATTAATGTGATCCCACAGTTTTCCTTTTGTCCCCTACAGAAATGTAAGGATTGACAGACAATATTTTTTTACATTCTTCCTGAAGTGTTGAGCACTGCACAGTAAGTGTAATAAAGTTTCTGTAACAAAAAAAGCCCTGTACACATTTAAAACTTACCTTTTACTGTCTTTAGAAAGCTCCAGAAAAATAAAGAAAAAATCTTCAGAGATGGGTAAGTAGGACACATTTACATCTGAAAAATTCAAAAGCCTCATGCAGTAAAAGTATTTTATTTATAATTAGAATTATGTGATGCAGAACTATGGGCCAAATTACTTTCCCTGTTACAAAAACATTTTGAAGGGCCCAACCCCTGGTTGACCGTTGTTCCCTGACCTATGATTGTGTTTCTTTTTATCAAATAAATGTTCTGTCTAGGTAATCATTCACTTTGCCTGGGGTTTGTTAATTGTTCTAGCTTACAGTATGTTGGTAAATTCTCTTGTGATTGGCCAATTACCCTGGCTCCAAACTTGTGACTGTCACTGACCTGCACTCAGAAAATCTTCTCCAGACAATGCTGCTGTTTTGCTGATCACCTCCTAGTTGACAGCTCAGTCCCTTCTTTGTTGAAGTCGTTCCCGTTTTGCCCTGTTAGACCTCTTCTCCTTTATACACCACAGTCCAAATTATTATTCAAATTATCTTTCCTAAATACTCAATGCAAATGGCAGCATATTTTTTTAAGTTACTAACCTTTAGTTTTTAATATTAAATGTTGTTGAACAGACAAATAAAAATACCCTCATAGATATTTGGTTTGAGGAAGCTTGAGGTCAGGGCAGGATGCAGGCCACACCATCAGTGCATCTCATTTTATGCCCATAGCAACCAGTGCAAGGGTATTCCTTGCAACATGATATGTTGCTACATGACCAAATAACATTAAAAAAGTACACATAGTGACATCTTAACATAAGATCTTAACTTACTTTCTCTTTTAGTTTCAAATTAATTCTCCTGTTCTTTTATTACCTTCTCACAGCGGTCCATAGGAAAAAACAATGCTTGAAAATCCACTTTCGTTGTGACTTTTTTATGTGCAGCAAATTTTTTTGAATATATTTGCACCAGGGTTTTTTTATTTTTAAGGTTTCTTTTTATTTGCGGTTTCATTTTGTTACTGCAAGGGTAGTAAAAACAACTGCCATTTTGGATTTTTCTCGTTAACGTGCTTTACGGAAACAAAATATTCTAAAGTTGTGTCAGATTAGTTTAGGTGGACCCCATATTGCAATAACACAGGGCAAGATTGAGTAAACTGATATATTTCAATAAATCTTGAGGATTAATGGTATTGATTGCAGCACTCGAGTCTTCTAGACCAGTGTTTTTCAACCAGTGTGCCACGGCACACTAGTGTGCCGTGAGAGACGGTCTGGTGTGCCGCGGGAAATTACCCATTTTCACATATCTAAAACATTTACCATCACTATGGTATCAGCTCTGTGTTCATCCAAACGGCCCTGATTTAACACTGGATAGTTTTGAATATGCAAGATGGTAAAATAAATATTTCTTTGATTCTATAAATGATTAGTCAGAATGATGCTACCGCAATCCAGCCGCAAAACTAGCCTCAAACTCAGTTTTTAGGAAAGTCCCTCCCCCTTCAGCTGTCTCCGCCAATCATTGTTGGAAGCTTGATCACATGTCATCAATCTGACCAATCAGAAGTGGTTAACGTTCCCACTTCCTTGTTCTGATTCGGCTCATAAAGTCTCTCAGTTCCAACAAAAATAACAGCTAAAGCTCGTGTTTATTTTTTTTTTATTTTATTTTTTATTTATTTATTTATTTATTTTTTGCTTGTTTGTGAAAAAAAAAAAATAAAAAAATAAATAAAGCTCGTGTTTAGCGGTGTAGCTTCCAGCGGGATCCGACGTCAGACAGTTTAAAGAATGAACAAAAGAATGAAGCTCAGAAACGCAAATATGTCGGCATCTGCGTGAGTTTATGCACTACAGCCCCCATGATGCATTGGGTTAAGTGCGCGCGCTGGGTGGAGGGGGAGGGGCTTACACGTTCAGTAGCGCAAGAGCCAAACAGGGAGAGAGATAGAGAGAAAACATCAACACAAAATGTAAAGAAAATGAGAGGCATTAGAAAAGAAGAAAAAAACTGGAATCATTTGACTTTTCTTGATAGTATGAAGGAACTGTCTGCAGGAAATATTCTATATGTATATATATTCTGTATATATTTATGACTCTTCAATCAACCTGTCCAGACACCTGAGAACTGAGAGAATCTTCTCTAAAACAGAGCAGATCATCACTGAGAGAAGAATCCAGATTACATCCTCAAAGCTGAAACTCTTTTGTCTTTCTTAATGTCAATGTGAATAAAAGTCTTGATTTACTGGTTTTTGCACAATTTAATTTATATTTGGGTTGTGGTTGCAGAGTTTTGTGTTGCTCACATCAAATGTGTTTAAAAGGAAAAAAGCTTAAAATACGTAGAGTTAAAAACTGAATAGTTAATTGTTAGTTCTTTTACGATTAATTTTGTACATTCTATCTGGAAGGGATAAATAACAGCATATACATAATTTACACTTTATATGAATAAAAACACATTTACATCATAATCTTATCTAGTAGTTTATAATGAATCAAACAAAGCAAACAACAACCTAAAAACCCGTTTGGTAGCCAAAAGAGCCGCTGTTTTAGGAAAACGAATGCAAAATAATTGAATTTTGAGCCAGAATTCTCATCACTATTGTGGAGGTAAACAAGAAAAGAACGTTGTTTTTACTTTGTCTGATAGTTTGGGAAGTATTTAAAAAAAAGAGAAAATAAAAAACATTCATAAAAACTGATTATTTAGAAGTATTTTATTTTTTTAAAGATTTTTTTTAACATTAATGATAATAAATGTAGACTGTTTTGACGAGATATATGTTTAACTTGATCAAATTGATTAATGATGCTTCCCACTTATATAAAAAATGTACACTAGATTGTGGAGGGACTGTACATCATTACAGACTATTATTTTTTACCTTTTTGGGTGCTAGTGTGCCGCGGGATTTTCTTCATGGAAAAAGTGTGCCTTGGCTCAAAAAAGGTTGAAAAACACTGTTCTAGACCATGAATGGTGCTAGCAGGCACTGCTAGGTGAGATGAAGAGTTAGACCCTCCGGGTGATTCTATCCGACCCTCCAGATAGTTTTATCGTTATTAATGGCCTGATGTTATCTTGCGCTCCTTTTTAACTTGCATAATTTCACAAGATCTATTTTTATGGAGCGTAAAATATTTAAGTTATTTATGTTTTAAATTGATTTATTCTGGAATAATATTCCTGCCTTTTTATTATTCATAATTAAGGTAAAAAGTTACAGTTTAAAGTGGGCATTCTGCTAGGTTTTTGGACTATTTTGTCATTTACTAAGATTTGTTAGGCTATTTTGAGTTTAGCTAATATTTCAGCTACATGCTAGCTGTTTTGGCAAATTTAGGTCTGGACAAGTGTGAGGGAGGAGACACGCAGTCTGAGTGGAGAAAAAGGAAACTTGAGCACACGTGAGTGAGGATCCAAGGTTGGGCAGGCAGGCGAACAGGCAGAAAGATCCCATAGAGGAGAAAATGAAGTCCGGAATTGTGAATGAAAGAGGTTCCAAAAAATGAAGAGAAAAGGCGGATCAGAAAGCCAGAGTAGAGAACAAGGATCCAGGGTGGGCAGCCAACAGGAAATTAAGCAGACAGGCAGACCACTTAGTATTAGAAGAGCTGGAAAAAATGATGGAGATTGGCAGGAAGACTGGGGAAGAAGCTGACTTTAGTAATGTGGAGAGCAGGTGGAAAAATGTGCTTTATGACCAGGTGGTGCGGAATTTACAGTTACATCCATGGCAAATGTGTTGCTTGTACAATAAAATGCATGTTTTATCTAAATTATAAACCAAAACGACTCAGCTATATGTTGAGACAGAAATCCGATGGGAAATAATCACTTAAATTATTAAGACGTAGCTGAGAATTAAATTGAGAAGCAACAAATCTCTTTATTTTTGAATGATATGTAAGGCTAGAAATAATTAGAAATTTAAAACATTTGAGGGAGCTTTCTTGGAAATAAGAGAGACCGTAGCAGTTTTTAGAGAAAGAAAGAACACAACCAATCAAAAGAAGGGCACACACGACAGAGAAAGCTATAAACTCGACAGAGAGAAAAAAAAATGTAAGCAGGGCTGTTGGAAAGGGCTCAAGCTGACAAATGGAAAGTTTGAATTTGGAGATAAGATTAGACATTTCTAAAACTCAAAGTGGATCATTTGGCAAAGTAAAGGATCCACGATGTGGTCACAGGTTTTAGTAGCTTGTGGAATATCTGGATCTTTGTAAGAAAAAAACTGGAGACGTGAATAACACAAGATAAAAGAATTAAAATAGGAAAGAGGAGTAGTGGGAGGCTAATACGTATTGCTACAAAAAATGAGCAGAATCAGTGATAAGAGAGCAGAGTGCATCAATGTTAATATTCTTCCTGTGTCGGAAAATCATAATCTAGGGAAAGAGTAACGTTAGAGGACTAAAGACAATGATCCAGATGTAGACATTATTACCAACAAACTTTAAGGAAGTGAAAGCTGGAATAATAAACAACTAAGGCTGGGAATCTCAGGGTAGCTCACGATACGATGCGATTCACAATACATGGCTCGTGATACCTATGGCATCACAGTGTGTCACATATTGTAAAAATCAATATATACGCTTGGTAATCTATTATATATCACTGTTTTGCAAACAAATATATTTTAGTTGTCCCCAAGGCCTTTTTCTGAAGAATTTAAAATACCTGCGCACCTCTCCAACAGAATATGGTGTATTTTAGCGCAGCGTTAGGACAACTTACTAGGGTTACTGCCCCAAAAGCCACATTTTTGTGACTTTAGCTCTTGTGTTATGGGGCCCAGATGACCCCAGCCTTACATTAGTGTTATCCCTCCCATTACAAATGTGGACAGGATTTCATGTCTGCCACGGACACCAGTAAAAAATCATTGAAAAATAAAAGTTCAGCAAGCTGTTTTGTGGGGTCCTGATGACCCCACTCCCAATGTCAACATACCTAGGATAGCACAAGCGTTAAAGATAGAGCGCGCTGTCTGATCTACTTTAAAAAAGAATACAGACACACTTTGCTCTTCTTGTTTGCAGTCACTCTGCCATTGGCATGCATTTGTTCTTTTTTTTTTTTTTAAACAGAACTTAAGCTTAGAATTTGCTTTATATTCGTTGGAATTTAAAATAAAATGTTCTTTATATAAATATTTTGACAAAAACTATCATAACTTTGAAATTCTGTTCCACAGAGTGGCACGAACAACCTTATAACAACTGGACTGAATCTGATGTGGGATCCTGGCTGAAATCCATTGGTATCAAAGAAATATACATAACAAAAATGACTGAGGAGGAGGTGACCGGACCAGTTCTATCAACAATAAAAAGAGAGTATCTAAGCAGCACCATTGGAATGAAAAGTGCACAAATTGAGCACCTGTTAGAAAAAAGGGATGAACTTTTGAAAACAAATCAGCCAGATACCAAGAAAAAGGGTGAATTCAAAGGTAAAAGAAGAGAAAAAGAAGTGTTAGTGTCATCAAGAGAGCATACCATACAGAAACCGCAGGAGAAAGCAGAGGAAGAAGTTGTTGCTGTTGTGGTTAGTAATGAGTCAAACTCTGAAGCTACATTCTGTGATTATCACAAATTTGACCAGAATGAGAAGGACTACAGGTATGTAAAGCATCACTTGCTTCCTCCAGAGACTGGAACTGAAGACTTGATAATTCCATGTCACGAATACAAGTCTCTGGAGATTGCACACAAACTTGACTCACAAAGACTTAAAGCTAAGGTGGCAAATGAAGTTCTGCGTTTTGCTTGTGGATGTATGAACATGAGAACAAATGGAACGATTCATTTTGGAATAATGGATAAAAACAAAGGCCATCACAAGCATGGAGAAATCATAGGAATACCTTTGAGGAACAGAGAAGACTTTGTGGATGCATTGGATTATATTGAAAGATGTTTTAAAGACTCAAATCAACAAATCGAAGCCAGGCATTGCATAAGGAACCCAAGATTTGTTGAGGTCTGCAACAAGGACAAGGAAACTGTGGAGAAAACCTGGGTTGTTGAATATGATGTTATCCCAAAAGCAAGCATTGTAAAGAATAAACTTTACTCTGTTGGTCTCCCAAATTTCCATGAGAAAGAAGGCAAAGTCAAATGTGAAGAGAAAGTTCCCTATTGCAGAGTGGGAGCAAACACACCACTGATAGAAGATCTAGTTTGTTTTATTCAAGGATTGATAGAAAAAGATCAACAGAGAGAAGAGGCAGAATCCTTCAGAGCTGAATCCTCTTTAGACTTCCAAGAGGATCAAAAGCGAAAGCTTTCAGTCCTCCTAACAGGAGGAAAAACAAAAATGGACAACTCAATGTTTTACATAGTTGTGACGAGTGACATCCAACCTCAGCATCTTGAAAATATAGCATTCTTGGTCAACATGAAACTTTTTTGCGTGTTTGATTTTGACCCAAATTCAGAAATCTCTGGTCTTTATGGTAAATATAAAGAGCAGAAGCCTGTAACCCCTCATTTTCTTCATGACTATGAGAATGTCAAAAGACTAGAAAACTCTGCTGTCATTGAGACTCTGAAGCTGTTTGACCGAGTCAGTTGGATTTTTTGCAATGGACGAAACAACTTTCCAAGTGGGGAACATCCAGTTGATGAAAAAACCTGGATCAAGACAAGAAAAAAGAAAATGAAAAAAGCTGTGACTTTTATTTGCAATGAGGTCCTCCCAAAGAGTTCCTTTGTGGTCCTTTTTCTACTCACATCTGATGTTAAGCAACCAGTTGTTGATACATTTCATGAGTTCTATGCAGAAATGAATGGACACGACTGCTTGACAGTCATTGCAGAGACAAAGGAAATCTACAAAAAGTGGTCAAGTCTTGCCCAAGTGTCTTGTGCCAAGTCTACACTTGATGAAATCAGCATTGTTGATATGCCACTGAGTCATGTAGACGCAACCGTTCAAAGCATTCAGCTGTCAAAGAACCAGCCAGAAAGGAAATTGCCTGTCTCAAACGGAGGTCTGTGCTTCTTGAAATCTGTGGAAGAGGCAATGCTGGATTCTTTGGAAATCATCAGCGTTGACCAGTGTGATGATGCAAATCTGGAGGTTATGAGCAATGATGACATTCAAGAAACTGAACTGTACTTCTATCGAGGAGGAAAAATAGACTGGATCAACTTCTGGCTGGCTAACAAGCATAAATGCGGAGCCATCATTGAAAGAGATGCCTACAAAGAAACAAATAAAATAATGAGCCGCATAGTTTCTCACACCAAAGAAATCCGTCCCACAGAGTCTGTGAACATATACCATAACCCTGGCAGTGGTGGAAGCACAGTGGCACGACAAATCCTCTGGAGCTGGAGGAAAGAAATACGGTGTGCTGTTGTAAAACAGGGTAAAGAAGTCACAACAGTGTGTGAGCATATGGTAAAACTGAGGGAACATGAGGAGAAAGACAAAAACAAGTGTCTCCCAGTGCTTGTTCTGTTGGAGGACCAAAACCTAGATTATGTTGATGATCTGAGACGTCATCTCACAAATGTCATTACTACCAAAAAGATGAATCCCTCTTTACTGTGTTTCATTCTGCTGATCTGCAACAGATCAAATGATCCAGAAAAAATGCGACGAGCATTGTCATCTCAAACCATAGCAGTCACATACAAACTGTCAGATGAGGAAAAGCCTTTGTTTGAAGAAAAGAAGGCATATCTCAAGCAGAAGTTTGGAGATAAGGAGTCAAAGATCCAGGGCAAAACGGTTATTTCAAAGGGGAAATCACAGCTGGCAGTTACTACACAAACAGACAAACATTCGTCATCACAGTTTGAGCCAGAGTTGAAGTTCATCTTGACATTTGTTCTCATGTCTAATGAGTTTCAGCCAAGCTACATCGAGAATGTTGTCAAGAATATTCTGACTAAAATTGATCATTCCTCCCAGGATACTTGGCTAATCAGATTTGTGGCTCTCCTGAACACCTACATCAATGATTCCACCATCTCTGTGTCACACTGCGAGGCATTCCTTGGCCTTTCTCTCCTTAATAATGAAGCTCGTTTTTACGCACTGGTGGATAGACTCAGTGAAGAGGCGAAGCTTATTTTCATCCACCTAAGAGAAAGTTCAACACACATCCAGTCCATTCGGATCATCAATCCACTAGTAGCAAAGGAAATACTCACTCAACTCTCTGAAAAATTGCCACAAAGTGAGATTGCCATGAAGCTCATCAATGATGAAGTTCTCATGAATCACAGATTTGCCAGAGACGAATTCCTTGAAGTCATCAGAACACTTTTCATAAGGCGCAACAAAATAAGCAGAGGAGATCCAAAAAACACAGCATTTTCACCACTCATTGAACATGTCACTACTGAAAATGATGGTCTACAGAGAGCTGTAGATCTGATGAAAGCTGCATTTTTGGCTTTGGGAAAAGATCCCTATGTTGCGCAACAGCTTGCTCGGCTGCTTTATACAAATTTGAGGTTTGAAGAAGCTCAACATTGGGCAGAGGAGGCAAAATCTCTTTCTCCACATGACACATTTGTGCTGGATACACTGGGACAGGTTTACAAATGGTGGTTTAACCACTTGTGTGATACCCTTGAAGAGACAGAACCGTCACCTGAAAGAGGGGTTGAAATCATTGACATTGCACTCAAAGCAATTGCTGCCTTTCGAGACTCTGAGAAAACCCAAAAGAAGGAAACAGCTAGCCTAAATAATTCGTACTACGGGGAAGTTGATGTTGGCTGCAAATTGCTAAAATTCCTGTCCAGCGTGACAGTTTTTTCAAACACTAATGGAATGTCAGACTTTTTGAGGTACTTGCTAACAGATTACATTCCCCCTGAGGTCAAAACCCCTTGGAAAAACTTTCATCACCAGCTAAAAGGCTTACAAAAGAACTTGCACCAGGCACTTGAGTGCCTTTCTTTAGACCAAACCGACATCAGTGAGGAGGAAGAAGAGCTTGATGCCAGAGATCCAGAACAAGTATACAAGCCACGAGAATGGTTAACAAGGAAAAGTGTTGTCTATGCTGGATTCTTTTGCTGCATACCCGAAGACACCGAAGAAGCAAATGAAAGCATCGGTAACAAAGCTGAACTGCCCACAGAAAAACTTTCTCCATTTCAGAGACAGATGTGGACATACAAGCTTGGTGGAGGAAATATTACAGCTATTCTGTCTTTACTCTATGAAAAAAATGCAGAAAAAGCAGGAAAAAAACTTGAACAAATCATGGCCTTGTATCCAGAAAATGTCACATTGCAGAGTCTTGACGAAAAAGAGCTCACAAACTTCCTCTTCTGCCAGATAGCTCTGAATTGCATTAAGCCTGGTTCTATACAGATATTGCCCATTGAAAAACTCAAAGACCTTAGCAAAAAATTTAGGACAAAGGGGAACACCATGTCACCAGCAAGCTCTCTCTTCCTTCTCTCTCTTCTGCTTTGGCCTGAGGACAGCAGTGAGCTCAGTTCTGCTGATGAACAGAGACTGCTATCCGCCATTGACACCCTGCCAAGACTCTGCGAGCAAAAAACCCAACAAATGTCTCAGAGGAAAAGCAGAATTGCAACTCATTTCTTTTTGGGAAAGGCGAAAGGCCTCAACAAGATTATTCACAGAAGAGTTATCGAAAAAGGAATAAAAGGGAATCTGAGTGAAAGAAAGCTAAAGTGGCTCGGCGGGGAGGTGTGGAAAACCAAAGAAGTTGTGCAACAACTGAAACGGATCGAAGGCTGGACAGAAAATGAAAACTTGTACATGAAATGTGGAAAAAGTGACAAAAAAATCAGAGTAATTCCTCGCTACTCTGCCTCTCTGCCATATGGAAATGAAAGGGTCACATTCTATTTGGGTTTTTCCTTCGATGGTGTGCTGGCTCATGACATCAAAATGAAAGAGTAATGCAATCTAAATATTTAAACCTGCAAAACATGTAACCTTTTAATCTTTTTTATGTAAAGATACTGCTTGTCTTTATTTTGGACTTCAATGATCTCAAGTTTGCATTTTTTATGTCATCAACTTTTTCCAATGTTGTATTTGATCTTTGAATAAGACTAAAATGACTGAATCTTTAAATGTTATGTTCTTTAAGTGCCACAGTGGCTTTGATATTATTTGTATTAGTGAGATTTTCATATATGAGATAGAATTAAGATTTATTTTCATAAAACATTTGGTGAGTTCTTGTCATGCCTTTCTGAAAGAAACCTTTATCGATTATACTGTATATGGGAGGTGATGCATGTTTTTAAATATCCACTTAGGTTGTAAACAAGAATTAAGGTGATTTTTTTCATACTTTTTATTTGTGTTTATTTTGTAACTTTTTTTAAAAAATCTGCATTTTGTTGTTGTTGAAATCCATGTACCTCAAACATCTTTAAAAGTTGTATACTTTTTTTCACTTTTGGCATTTATAAAACTCTAAAAACAGAATTAAAAAGATGTCAACTCTAAAACTCAAGTCTTCTTTTACTGATGTGTGTGTGCATGAGTGTGCAAACATCATAAATACACATGTAAGTTTGTTGGATTGATTTATTAAAAAAAAATCAGATTTCAGCACATACAAGAAAGATTCCATCCTAAAAGAATTCAACATATTTTACTACATCCATTCATCTCTGACTTTCATGAATTAAATAAATAAATTGATTTTTCTTTTAACAGACAGATGTAGGTTGAAGAGGTTGTTTGTCTTGACAAACTTTGCAAAACTCCCTAAGGAAGACTGAAAGTTGCTGTCAAAATATAGGTAAATAAAAGACTAAAACTACATTTGTCTAACAAAAAAATATAATTTTTAATAGACAAAAAACATATAAGACCCTACTCTCTATATTAGAAATTATGTCAATCCAGTAAAGCCGTATCTTTTTTTAGTTAAATCAAAACATGAGTGAAATTATTCCTTAGCAAGTAAACAAACCATTAAAGAATATGAATCAATACTTACAAAATGAGACTATATGGTAATATTACATAAAAGGTTAACATTATTATTATTGAAACATGTAAACATTACCAAGTCATAGATTTTTGGATCTCATAACCCCAAAAAAACCCAACAATTGACAGCAAGGCGGTACTTACAGCTTCAACCGGCAGAGAATCTCCTTCATGAAAGGTGGCAATAATTAACAGTTAGAGCAGCTGATGACAAAAACAGTATGGTCTTTTTCCAATCAATGTAAATTCATTTGATCATTCCATCACACTATTGAACTCAGAATGCTTTAATGTGAGGTTGAGCAGCCGTTTTAGGTGATCAAATCTCAGGCTTGACAGTAGAGATGCTTTACCCCACCACTGTGTTCAACGATAAGCAAATCAGGAAAATGCGGCTGATTTGATAACCAAATGTTGAGGTGTGAGAATCCTTCACTCCACAAAGTTCTTTAACTGATATTTTAAGGCTTTTAAAAGGTCATTTTAATTGAAGTAAAACATTAAAAAAGAATAGTGAAAAAAAATGCTTGTATTCAAAATGTCACAGGCCAACATACAGTGGTGCAAAAAAAGTATTTAGTCAGCCACCAATTGGGTAAGTTCTCCCACTGTGAATGATGAAAGAGGCCTATAATTTTCATTATAAAACCTCAACGATAGACAAAATGAGGAAAGAAATACAGAAAATTACATTGTCTCTTTTTTAAAGACTATTTGCAAATTATGGTGGAAAACGTTATTTGTCACGTACAAAAAAGTATCTCACAGACCTGTAACTTCTTCTGTAAGAGGATCCTCTGTCCTCCACTCATTACCTGTTTTATTGACACCTATTTGAACTTGTTATCTATATCAAAGACACCTGTCCACAAACTCAAACACTCACACTCCAAACTCCACTATGGTTAAGACCAAAGAGCTGTCTAAGGACACCAAAAAACAAAATTGTTGACCAGCACTAGGCTGGGAAGACTGGATCTGCAATAGGTAAGAAGCTTCATGTGAAGAAATCAATTGTGGGAGCAATTATTAGAAAATGGAAGACACACAAGACCACTTAATCTGGGGCTCCCCTCAAAATCTCACCCCAAAATGATCATAAAAATCCCAGAACCACACGGGGAGAAATAGTGAATGACCTGCAGAGAGTTGATACCAAAGTAACAAAGGCTACCATCAGTAATGCACTACACCGCTATGCAGGGACTCAAACCCTGCAGAGCCGGACGTGTCCTCCTGCTAAGGTCAGTACATGAGAGCATTTGCTAGAGAGCATTTGGATGATCCAAAAGAGGATTTGGAGAATGTCCTATGGTCAGATAAAACCAAAATAGAAGTTTTTGCTAAGAACTTTACTGTTTGGAGGAGAAAGAATGTTGAGTTGCTTCTAAATAACTCGATACGTACTGTAAAGCATGGTGGTGGAAACATCATGCTTCGGGGATGTTTTTCAGCAAAGAGACCAGGACGTCTGAGCGTGTAAAGGTAACAATGACTGGGGCCATGTATGGTTACATTTTAAGTGAAAACCTCCTTGAGGTTAGGGCACTGAAGATGAAACATGGCTGGGTCTTTCAGCATGACAATCCTCCTAAATACACTGCCCAGGTAACGAAGGAGTGGCTTCGTAAGAAGCATTTCAAGGTCCTGGAATTTCCTAGCCAATCTCCAGATCTCAACCACCTAGAAAATCTTTGGAGGGAGTTGAAAGTCCATGTTGCCCAAACCATCACTGCTCTAGAGGAGATCTGCATGGAGGAATGGACCAAAATACCAGCAACAGTTTCCTTGTGAAGACATTTGACTGCTGTAATTGCCAAATAAAGGTTAAAAAAGAAAGTATTGAGAGGAACGTTTTGTTATTGACTAAATACTCGTTTTCCACCATAATTTACAAATAAATTCTTTAAAGATCAGACTATATAATTTTTCAGATTTTAGCACTTTTTTTGCCCCCACTGTATCAGAATGACAGGATGCCTAAATGGAAGGTAACAAACAAGGGCCTTCACCAAACTTGCTGCAAGTTTGGGGACGATACATCCAACAGCAGGTATGCTGTGAGGGCCCCTGCTAATAAATAAGAAGACAGAAAACAGTGAGACTTGCCTCAGGCTGAAACAGGACTACACTGAGAGAAGGGAATCAGCCAGTCTCCCATGGCATTGCTACAGGGAGAAGAGAAATCTGAGTTTTAGGAATCAAGCCATGACTGGAGCTAGTGTTATGCAGCTGTACAATGCACTAGTCAGCCAGTGCACAGTACAGAGCACGAGTTTAGTTTTAGTGAGAAAAGATCATGTGCTGGCAGTATTAATTAACTAAAACATAGGACTTTGTTTAGCTAAATATGATAAATGTTCACCTGAAGGATAAAAAGTACATGCACCTCCCAAAAAAGAGTCTTCTTTTTTCCCCAGTTTATTAGAATACAGTTTCACAGCAATACACGTTTCATTTAATACCGACCTATTCATGGTTAAGGGAGCATTTCAGATTAATCAGAACAAAAGCAGTGACGTTTACTGGAAGCCCTCACCAAACTTAAGTTGGGGACATGAGTCCAACAGCACTATGTGCTGTGAAGGCCTCGCTCAAAACAGATATGTATTCACATCAAACTTGCCTTGATATATTGGGGGGAGAGAGGGGGGTACTGCCCGTGTTACTCCAGCGCCTTCACAACACTACGAACCATATCTACAACACTTCAATACACCTGAATGAAACATGAGAAGAGGAAAAAGCCACAGAGATGGACTGGGTCAGAGTCATGGCGGAACAGTTCAGAAGTGTGGTTAGATACAGTGTAAATATTTCCCATGAGTTCTGTGAAGCCTTCGTAGGTCTTGTTCTGCTTTTATTTATTTATTTTTTCAGCTTCTCTTCTTCATTTCTCAGCAGTAGAGTCATCAGTACACTGCAGTAGTACAGTAGCAATACTGCTAGCAGCTGAGGACATATAGAAAATGGTTGTGTCCAAACCTATTGGAAGAAGAGAGGAAGGCAGACTTCAGTAGCGACCACCAGGGGACATCACGGGGGGTCTCACGCCCATGGGTGGCCGAGACGGTGCTCCCTGGAACCCAGGAATCACAGCATGGGCCTGCACGAATGGAAGCATCTGACCTGGCAAGTAACCCGGCAGTCCCCGGGGTGGGCCGGAAAACTGACCTGAAGGAGGAAAAATAGTGTGTTGATCATGTTGATCACAGTTAAAATGTTACAGTAAATCAAAGAACATGAACACTGGAGCTCCGGTGTTAAAGAGTTAAAGTGGAGGCCTCATCTGACATTTAAGTAGTGACGGATAAATACAAAAAATTTAGAATGGTATTTTCTAAATATAATCATAAATGTAAATCCACCGTTTGAGAAACCTTATAGTAGCATCCTGGTACAACACACTGGTACATATTCCACGACTTTGCACTCTGAAATACCATGTATAATATACGCCAAACACGGTTTTTCCGTGCATATGATACGCAATGGTAGAGAATAGGTTGCGCCGTCGTACAATATACACGACTTTTTAGGTTTCGTTTTGTTCACGTGGTCAGAAATCCTCCGGCTCTTTTCTAAATGACGTCGTTCCTGATTAAGGTTAGGCAAACAGAGGGGGGAACCTGGTTAGGGTTAGAAAAGCAAATTGTTCGTTTGTGGGGCTGTCTGTGATGCTCACGCCTCCACCAGGGGACGTGTCAATCGTGGAAAACACATTTTAACACGTTTAGGACCGCGCGCATTATATGCACGCAAAAACCGGTTTTGGCGTATATTATACACGGTATTTCCCAAATACATATTCTGAAATATGTACGCATTTTACTGAGACTGGGCTGCCTGGTAACATAAACTTTAGTCCATATTTGCACTAAAGATTCCTGTTTTTTTCTGTGTAAATTCAGCTGACTTTTTTCTCTGAAGCCAAAGACTCTTCACTGCATATTTTCTGCGAAAAAGAAAAATTCCAAATATGTTTATTTTTTGGTGACTTTGCTAGGAAAGAGTTTTCAATTTAGTGTTCGGCGCAGCTGCTTTATGAAAGTAGCAAATTTTTGTTATATGACAGAGCGACTTGACAAAAATGAGTCAGACGTGGTGCGGAGAATCCAGTGATTTCCAAAATAAAACTATATTTGTTCTGTAAAACAGAACAAATAAAATATAGGCTTTGAACGTATGAGCATTTATACAAATACAGAGTTATTCGCCTAATACAGGTTGAGTTTGATTAAATTAAAGTCTGATAGCTTTGATGAAACTAAGTTTGTTAGCAGTCAGTTCACAGCAGTGTTTGAAATACATAAATAATGTGGGTATAAACACACAAAACACAACTGACGCTGAGGAAAATGTCTGCGATTGGATGAATTCACACATATTTACAGAGGATGGAGGGAATACCAGGTATGGGATTCCCCAGGGAGAGTTGCTGAGGAGGCAGGACAGCGTTCACAGGAGCCACTGACGGGGCAGCGGGGGTGTTCTGGCGAACGTTGCACTGATATCTGGGTAGCTGAGCCCGCAACTCTTCCTACAACACAGAATGCAACAATGGTGGGGGGTGAGTTTATAATGCATCCCAAAAAAGAAACTGAACCACTTAAACATTAACTGTAAACAACACAGATCGTGAGACTTACTGTTAAAGAGACAAATACAGATAAACTACTTACCAGTGACAGATCCTCATCTGGGTGGATCAACTTACTGGTTGCACTGGTTGTGGTGAGGGTGGCGGCCTTACTGGTCACCGTGGAAGGAGGCTTAGAGACTGTGCTGGTGTCAGCATTGGGGCTGGCCACACCTGCAGAGGACTTAGTGTAGGCGGGGAATGTGGGCTTTGGAGGGTCCGATGTGGTGGACGGGGGAGTGTGGGGGGATCCTGATACTGTCTGTTGACTCTGAGGACACAAGAACGAGGGTTCTACTTAATATATGCATTATTACAACCTTATTAAGGTCAAACAGGATTTTAACAGACTGACTAAATTGCACTCCAATTTTTTTGGCTTCAGTTTTCCTTAACTTTTTAGGAAAAAGTGAATCTTCATCTTGTGTAAAATGTTTGTAGTTGATTGAAACTGTCTTTGTTCACTAGATTTTGTTTAGGATCTGTTAAAATGTAACAATAAATCCATATTTTGGAGTAGAATTGCTGGTTTTGTCTGTTAAATTCAGCTTTCTTTTTCTTTGAAGTTAAAAGTTCTTCTTCTGTTCCCTCATTTGCTTCTGTCTGCGGAAAGAAACGTTCCAAAGACATTTGTTTTCTATTAACTTTGCGAGTTTAGGTGATATTCAATTTAGTGGTTGGAGCTTTGTACCTGTCCGGCACTGGGGAAGAGAGGTTTTGCTATGTCCGGCTGAGCCGATGAAGTGATGACAGCAGGAACTGCAGGTCTGGACAGGACATTCACAGCAGGGACTTGAGGCATGTGTGTGATCCCAGGACGATGACTAACCGGAGGATGAATGACTGGAAGCAGAAAAACAAAACCAACCATGCAGGTAAAAGTCGTAAAGGTGTTTTTGGGCAATTTTGTTATTTCATCAACCTTCTCTGATTGGAATTTCAATTCACAATATGAAGGTAGATGTGTTCTGGTTGAGGTTTTACCTGCTGGCATGCCTGGCATCATTGGAGGCATCATCCCACCTACTGGCATCATACTTTTTGTGTGAATGGAGAAAATCTGGGTTAATACAAAGTTTGGATACAAAAGAATAAACTCAAACCAATAATTCACTAAAAGATTCACCCAGGAGGCATTCCAGGCACTCCGTGATGCAGCCCCGGCATCATTGGGGGAACACCCGGGATCATTGGGGGAATTCCTGACACGAGAAAATGACATGATGTGACTTTAAACATCACATGAAAAAGTCACTTTATTACAACTGAGTTACATGTCGTAGTAAATTACACGTTTTCTTTCAAGAAGTCTCTATAAAAAACCTTTTAAATTAAAAACTTAGATAAATTAATAGAACAAATTAACAAAACTGTTTAAATTAAGCCTTATCCCCACATTGTTTGCCTATGATATAATTAAAATGTGATTGGGATTAGCACGCAAACTAATATGCAAGTTGATTGAGGGATTATCAATAATCCTAATAGCTGGAGGTACCAAGCATCACCATCACTTTGTATTATTGTTGATTTTTAGATAACGCAGACTTCAGAGGCTTTTACCTCTCCACTGTGGTTCTTTGGACAAAGAAAAATAAAAGGTTTTGTTTTTAAAAAGTAACTGTAGAGTAATAGAAAGTAAGTAAAGTAAAAAAAGAAGGTGAACTAAATTAAGCTTTATTTAACTCATTTGCAAGCAGTTGTAGCAAATATCCCTCCACAAGACTCCTGACTACGGTAGCTATAACATACAGCAATCATTCGAGCGGTTCGGCTTCATAGTTTGACAAAGTCAAACTTGAACATTTGGAAAGATTTTTCGCGAGAAATTGTACTCGGCTCCTGACTCTGTTTGCTAAATAACTTTGACAATAAAATAAGACTTTGTGGCTCCTACTGCTGGAATGGTCCTTCAAGTGTAAAAAGTACCTCAGTAATGCAGAAACCCATATTTTACTCTAAATGCTCGACATAATCTGCTTTCTTGTTAGAAATAAATGTAAAGCTGAAAACAAGAAAGAAAAAAGAACTTTATGTTCTGTAAGATTATTTTTAAAAGTATTTGGAGTTGAAACTGAAGACAAATTAAAATAAAGGAGCAGGACACTAAAAAAAAATTGCACTAGTTACGGATGTTGTTTTCACCAATGCTAAACTCTTTTAGACACCTGAGTATCCAGCTGGTGGGATCACTGGAGCTCCACGGACGGGGAGCAAACCAGGCTGAGTCATAGGAGGGACAAAGCCAGCCTGAGGCGGACGAGCAACGGGCTGCTGGAAAGAGGACCCCGGCTCATCATCATCATCATCTTCATCTGAATCATCCGGATTCAGCTTTCTTTTCTGGGTTTCTGAAAATGAAGAGAATAATGGTATAAATAAACATGCAAAGCATTAGATTGATTGCTCTTTGATTAAAATAATAATAATGAACAACCTTGGTTTTTTTGCTCCAAAACTCTTCGCCTCTCCTCCATGTCTTTCTCCGGAATACCTTCCATCCCATAAATTTCCAGTTCAATATCTGTTCTTCCAGGTATTGCATTGGGAACTCCATCGATTGTTTCTTTATGCACCTAGACATCAAACAACATTTTTTTCCCTTTAAATTCAGTATTTTTGCATATTGAACCAACAACTGACCAGTGACCTCACCTGCATACAGTGAATAGCCAGACCCGGGCCGGTGTACAGCTTCTTGTGACAGATGTGACATTTAAAATGTTTCGCCTTCTGATGCTGAATGAGGATTTTTTCATCATCAAAATCTCTGTTACAGTACCTACAATGACGGTTCAGGAAACTCTAGAACTTGATAATTGTGACAGGTTTTACAAGAGAACACACCCTTGATAAGAAAAAAAATAGTATTTGCCCCAAATATTCCAAAAAGAACCTCCCCGAAAGAATACACTTTGTTTATGGGACACAGTGGGCAGACAGGAACTGTGATGCTAGATGCTGCGAGTGAGCGCGAGCCTAGTTAGCAAGAACTATGTTATTACTCGTGTAATACAGTTATCCACGATTAATAAGAACGACATTTATTATAAAAAGTTATCATATACGTAAGGATACCAACACCAAGGCTTCATTTGCTTCTTCTTCTTTCTTCCCATGATTTCAGAGTAGTCGGTTTTCCCAATAAACGAAAACAAACCAGCTTACGTGAAGATGGCGGGGGCTCTCGCGAGACTTCACTGAAGAATCCTGGTTCTCAGCCTCATACCCTCGCCACCTTGTGGCGAAAAGGCCTGAATTGCGGTCTAATTTTCTATTTGTGAGAAAAAAAATCGTAACTATCAAAGTCAATAAGATTTTAAGTATTCTTAAAAGATAAATATTCATATTTTTAGAGCTAAAGCGTTCGAGTTCTGAAAAAAAAAAATGCCTAGGAACCTTTGTAAAAACGACAACGGTGTGCGTCGGAAATATTTTTAAGGTGTACATTGGGCATGCCCAGTGGGCAGGTAAACGAATGAGACTTATCAGACCATCACTGCAGCTTTTATCATCAACAGCTGAATATTTTGGCGTTTGTGACTTGTAAACAGTACCAAGCGAAACTATTAAACAGGTCATCGAAACTACCATTTTAATCGTCTGAAGCTTGCCCTTGGGCGACAGAAAGACAATGTTTACCTCCCAGACGTCGTCGTTCCAAGATTCAATCGACGTGGAGGACAGAGATGAGTTTGATTCTGAAGAAATCACCGGCTACAGCCAGAAGACTCAACTGTACTGCTACTACACCATCTATCTTTATCAAGGCTCGAGGTAATGATAAAAAAATTACATTTCTTCATCCGCTCTGGAAGGGCCTCATTATCAGTAAATGCGTATTTAGTCAAGAGGACACCAAATGTGTGAGGAAAATCAAAAAAATTGCTATCAATAATAAAACGTGTTTTAGGTTAACATTTTTTTTTCAGTGCAAACAGGAACGAGGAATCACCGTGTACTCCATTACTCCCATAGTTTTTTTTTTTTTTTTTTACTGGATGACATTTGTGCAGAAAATCTCTAATGAATCTGGCTTATCTAACCACGCGATGGGCCAAATGTCAATTGTCTTAGATCTGAAGCTTCTGAGGAAAATGTGGCATGGAACCAGAGACGTGCAGACTCCACAACAACTCAGGAAGACTTTAGGTAACAAAGGAGCCACATGCTTCCCCTCCACCTGCTTCCAGTGGTTGTTTCTCTTTGGCTTTCTCTGTTCTGCATCAGTGCATCTATGGGCTGCTTTTGGAAATCCAATCATCATAGAATCAATCATGCCATTGCTCATGATTTTGTTCTGATTGGTCACTGGTGTGCTGCTGAGTTACATCTGACCGTGTTTTGTGGAATGATCAATTTCGTGGAAAAGCTTCAGACACAGTTGTTTGTGTTGTGTTGTTTCTAATTCATCTGCTTCTTCCATTTCTTCTTCGTTGAACTGAGTGGCCTCCAGAATCATAATGATCTGCGCTTCTCTCCATACTAACAAGAAGTTTCTTCCACAGCCTGACTCTGGTTGACAGCAGCCTGCCATCAGAGGCAGAACCAGAGTTGTGGACCTATATTTCAAGAAGGCTGAGCAAAGGAGCTCTTCTTGGAGGCATGGGCAACATTGCTACAGTTGAGCTTAGGTATTTAATTTTAACTTTACAAACGGATTCCTATTAAAAAACATTTTTTAATACAAATTTGGACATACCAAGTGATCGTATGTATCTATTTGTAGTAGTTTAAAATACGACCTTTTTTTTACTCTCAAATATGACAATTGAAATAATTTAACACATCGTGTTGGTTGTTTTCTTCTCAGTATTCCAGAGCAGGCAGTCGGCTGCTACTGCTGTCTCCTAGAGCAGGAAAAGTCCCCGGAACAGCCAGATGCTGATGGAAACGGATACGTCATCTGCTTCTTGGGGGGCTCGGAGAAAGGACTGAACTTATATCCTTTTGTATTTTTACCCATCATCAATTCTTACATTTTTAAAAGTTTATTCAAAAAATGAGCAGTGTTCTTTAACTGGAAACACATTTCGATTGGAGCTTGACAAATATGTGCAGGGACTGCATAGCAGCCTTCAGACCCCAGAGGTATAGTGGTGCAATTAACACTCACATCAAAACTTTATTCATTTCAATGTATTTTTTAAATGACCAAACCCTTCATGTGTGTGTTGCAGCTGCAGAATCTGGAGACAGAGGTGCGTCCCTATCTGAGCCGGTGGTATGAGGAGTCGGTGATGCACATTTATCGAGTCGTTCAGCTGGTCCAGAACAACATCACCTTTCTGCTGCATGCTGTGAGTCTTTTTAAACCACTTTCATTAGAGCTGTAATAGTGATTGGAAATAACCATCAAAACTTATCTGTTAGATCCACACAATTTTATGAACACTAAAGTCCAATCATGACATCTAAAATTTACTATATTTGATTAAATGCTTCAATTCAGTCCATTTAAAATTGTATATGTTCTCTAAAAGTTGGTGTTTCTCAATGCTGACCTTTTGTTTTCCTTCAGGCTTTGAGTCACACACATGTAGAAGTCATCAATTCGGATGAGAAGACAAAAGCTGATGTGTCTAGGTAAATTACTTAAAATAAAAGTTGCAACAGTAGTAAAACATCAAGATATGTATTTATCTTTAAGGATTTCATGCAGCAGCTCAATTTGGTTTTTTGATGTCCTAGGTTCATTAAAGCAGCCAGTTTGCAGGGCCTGTCCCAGCAGGAGACCACAACTGCCTCTCTGTGCAAAGCCATGTCAGAGGACACGCAGTCTGACCTTGTGATCGACTGCTCCACCAGCCCCCCAACGTTCACCAACACAGGCAATTAAAAATTAAACACATTTCCAGGCACACTTACATGCTAGGTGTTTATGGTTAGCATCTAACGATGATAATCTATTTCCTCAGCTACTAATCGCTTCTGCGATGAATGGATTCAGGCTTTTCTAAACGCAGCAGAGCGTTGCAACCCTTTTCTGCTTCGACAGATACTAGAGAACTTCAAACTTAAGGTGAGAGCAATAACCAAGTAATTGAAAAATATAAAGTAAAGCATTTTTAGTTCTTCTTTATCGTCTCAAGGTGAAGTTAAAAACATATAGAACCAGACTTTTTTTATTGTTTTATTCGTGTTTTATATCCCCACAATCTCTTCCTTCATCTCCGACTTCTACTTCCTCTCTGTCCAACCAATCCCTGCCTCTCTGCAGGCCATTCAGGACATGAACAGCCTGAAGCGCTTTGTGAGGCAGGCGGAGATGAGTCACTACGCCTTGTTTCGGTGCTGCCAGTTCCTCCAGACCTGCGGAAACGGCGACGTGTTGCTGCAGAACGCCAGAGCGGAGCACAGCGATCTGCCCGAAGCCTGCAACATCATCACCGTTCTGGAGGAGTTCCTCAGCGAGCAGAACCAGGCCTGAGTCTGACTCCAGCGTAACTAAGAAAAGTCATCGGTGGGCAAGTCCATCAAAAGTATTATGTGACGTCGAACCATAGATTCAGCTACTGCTGTCATAAATGTAACATACAAATCACATTATTTATGCTGGTGCTGCGGTTTCTACTAAGATTAAAGAGAAAAAGCTGTACTGTAATAAAAAAAGTAGCATCACTACACTGAGAAATATATTGATTATGATTGAGGGATAGAAAAATAGAACTTAAGTGGATCATATCTTCAGGGGTAAAAAACAAAACTGGATATTTTAGAGCTAAATGTCTAGTTTCTAGTTGTATAGTTTGTGCTCAAAACCAAATAAGTCTGACAGTAACAAAGAATTAGATATACTCTATCTAAAATCCAAATTGCATGTTACTTTAGTTTTCACCTACTTTTCAAGCATCTCAGACTAAATGTGCACTATCATATCTGTTTTTCAACATATATATATATTAGTAACCTGTTAATAAAGTTGTATTCATGTCTATTCTAATCCTGCTATGTTGTAGATATGTTGTGATGGTGTTTTTTTCTTCATGAATTCATTCCTGTTTACATTTAACTCGTCAGGTAGTAAACTGTGGAACTTTTCACTACATTCAGCAAATTATGCTTCTGAATGCGAGAACATTAAAGTGTAGAACAACATTAAAGGATATACTCATATTGTAAATAACATTCTTTTCTCTTTGTACAACAGGGTTTTCATTTTATTTCACTCCATAAGATTAATATTTCTGGCATTAAGCTCAAATCATTTTCTTTCAATTCAGTCCAAAGTATAAAATAGAGCAATATCATGTTGGTGTATATTTTGTTGTTGTGACCCAGGTGGGATGTCAGAATATAATATAACGGATGCAATATATGTGTGTGTTGAGCACTTCCTCTGTAATTACACATGACTGTGAGACATCCTGTATAGTTTGAACTCAAATAAACTAAAAATTGGGCTTTGTTGTTGTGTAAACATACAGGATTTCCACTTTTTTCTCCTCAAACACAAAACATGTAGATGTGATGGATTAGTCTGTAGAAGGAAATATACATGACGCCGACATGGTGGGTTTCCATCTTGTTTTCTTCAGTGAGTTTCCTCCTCTGACGACTCCTCTGAAACTGCAAAGACTTCATTAAGCAAATGTCACATATTCCAGCAAACTGCTATAGGAGTTACCTAATGTGCAAAAAGTCGTCCTCAAATGAGAGCTTGGAATGTCATATGTGGGTTCTGAAGGAAACAGATTACATCAAACAATTAGTTTCTGCCATTTTATATATATGTAGGAAAAAGATAAAAATCTAAACTTTAACTCACCCTCATACTCAGCATGTTTAATGCAAGATCTGGGAGAATCGTACAGATCATCCATCTTTGTTGGAGTGCTGATCTTCTGAACGGCTGCAAGAATGAGATGAAATGACTTTAGAGATCTGCTAAATCTCTTAAGAAACGAAATATACGTTTCCACCAAACCTCTACAAGGTAAGACGTCATATTCATATGATTGGTGATCTTCACCGTTGAACCCAATGGAATGAGACTCGTGATCTGCAGAAGGAGGAGATGACACTCAGCAGCAGGTGCAACAGCCTGAAGCTACAACCATTCTAGAGAGGAAAATGATGTAACATAATATAAAAAAGATTAAATTAATAAATATTGTTCTCAAATTTAAAATTTGTGGCCACTAATTAGAATTTTTTTTGCAGACAATTATGTATTTTGTGGACACAGATAAACAAGTAATCGCTTCTCGACTCACATATGAGCTGAAGTGTCATCCCATTCCTAACCTATAGAATTCAATATGATGTCAGCCCATCTTTTGCAGCTATTACAGCTTCTAATCTTCGGGGAAGGCTGTCCACCTCATTGAGGAGAAATTTTTGCTCTATTCTTCCAAAAGCACATTAGTCAAGTCACACTGATGTTGGTGGAGAAGGCCTGGATCTCAGTCTGATCTAATTCATCTCAAAGGTGTTCTACTGGGTTCAATACAAATTTGTGCACAGAAAATACTAATTTGTGGCCGCAAACTTGGAGTGAACTTTTTTTCATTGTCATGTCCAGGACTCCTATATATAGGACCTCAAATAGGTCGATTTTATTTAGTTTACCTAAGCTGTGCTTCTCGTGGATCCTGGCTTCAGGGTAGATTTGATGACTGGGAGTAACAGAAGCAGCAGGAAGCAGCGGCATCATGCTATGACTGCAAGCAGAAGGTTGGTCTGGTCATCTTTATCTATAAATGACCCCACTCCATGAAACGATTTAATTATCAGGTACAAAACCCACACAGGCAGAATCCATATTTATCAAAAAACCACAAAAGAAACTTGTGAAACCAAAAAATGTTTCTCATCTTACTGAGTGCCTGGATTCGTAGAGAGGCGCATGGCTTCCCAAAGGTGCTCAACCCACTGCTTTCTGAGAGCTGCTGTCTGGGCTGCCTACATACACACACACACACACACACAAAGGTCTGTGACCACATCGAAACACTATTGTTACCTCGTTCAATGTCAGACTCACCAACATTTTGCACTTCCCGTTTGTCAAGATGATTTCAAACATAAAGTGCTTCTTAGTAGCTTTTGGAATCTCTCGCACTGATTGAACCTGAATCGAGAGAAGCTGGTTAGACACTGAAGAAGTTGTTCCTCTTATGGAGCTTGTGTGGGCTCAGACTATGGAGGAATTGAAAAAAAGAAACATCTTTGCAGTACACAACTGTACACAAAAAACAGACAAACATTGAAAATTAAGATAAAAAATCACAGCATAAGACATTTACAAAAACAGAAAGAGAATGTAATAAAGTCAACAATTACAAAAAAAGTTTGTATTTATAATATATGAATACATACTAATGTATTGATAAATGCATAGTTTGCTGAAAATCTGCATTCAAAGTAAAAAGTGGATAAATGTGGCAGATTTTTCCTCTGAACATAAATGGGATCATTATAACAAACCAAAATTATTTAGAAATATTTCAACAAAAATTTAAAGATCTGGAAGTTTTTTATGCTAATATACAATAATTTATCAAGTTATATTTAACAGTCATATTTAATTAAATCAATGTTTAGTCTGTGTACTATATAAGAGTAAATATGTCTGTTTATGATCAAGAATAATTAAGTCAAGATCACATTATCTTTTATTTTCCAATATGCCTCATATTTCTGTATTTTTTGTCATTTTCTGTCACTTTTTATTGTTTGAAATAAACTGATTAAGTACATGAACTAAAAACCTCTTAGTAAGGTTCAAATAAATGAAAAAAAGAACCACTTACTGTATAAATGTAGTAATAACCTTTCAAGGTTGACTGTGAGGATGACAGTGAACATAAAAAAAAACATTCAAATATGAGGCTCTGGAACTCATTCTTTTTAAATAAATAGCATTAAAGTTCATTTCTACTCACAGCATCACAGTTCTTCTCATTGTAGAAGAACAGGGTCGTGTTCTGAAGCCTGAACCAGTACGTGACCCACCTCAGTTTCTACCGATAAGACAAAGGGAACTAAATAAAAGCTCTTTATGAGCAGAGAGCAAACGTGATTAAAACTCACCAGAGTGTCTTTTCTTTTCTGCAGAAAGCCTTCAAACAGTAAACTGGTCCCATTAACAGACATGTTGGCCTCAGAAGCAGCCCCCCCACCGTGGCAGCCAGTCCCTTAAACCTCCATCTACGACCTGGATGTGAGGCGTCACTTCCTCCTCGCAGTAGCCGGAGTCTCTTCACCGGAACCACTTCTCTATTTTGCCCCTCAGTGGTTTTAGTTCAAATACTTCTTCCCACTTATAGTTTTACTATTGAGTCTGCTTAATAAATAATCGTTTTTAAATTTGAACAAACAACCAGCCGTTCCAGATGACAAACCTTTATTGTAAATGTTGAGGGAGAAACAGAACGCTTTGATGATTTGAAGCCAGGCTTTGTCTTCTCTGCAGGATTTCAGTTTGGTTGTGCCGCAGTAAAAATCTGAGCTCTTTTTGAAACCAAAAACAACACAAGCAGCATAAATGATGACAGATTTGATAATACTAAATACAAAAATACATGAAAAATCTGCTTCATGCATTCAAAACAGGCAAATAGAGGTTAATAAATAACTCTGTTTCAACGTGTGCGTGACAACCGTGACCTTTCCAGTGTTTCTTCTGATCTCATGTTTTGGATTCAAATGCTACCTAAAATGTTTAATACATACATACTATACTGCATATACATCACTAAACGGATTCAAGTCCCTTTTTGAGTCCCTTCTGTTCAGCTCCTCAATCTCTAAATATCTATTCAACCAGAGGAATAAAAAGAACTGAATCAGTTGATAAAATCTTGTGACGTCTAATGTTTGATCTGGGCTAAACTAAAGCATCTGATTTATAAACTGCGCTCCAAAAATGCCCGTTTCAACAAACCACACTCTGGATAAAAAAACAAATAAGCACCCGCAGTCGGATTTGTTTCTTGCTCGTATCGGTGTCACAATCGACCATCAGGTTTGGCTGCTTGGAGAGCCAGTCTTTAAGAGTCTTTCCGGTCATTTGGGAGTGGATTCCACAGAAAAACCAGGGAGGAAGAGGCTCTCTCTTGCTGATCACCGCTGTTTCAGGAGGGCTCTGTACATGGCGAAGCCCAGAACGGCACACACTGTGGCGCCCAGGCTCGCCCGCAGCCAGAAGGTGGAGTTCTTCAGGTCCGCCTGGGCCATGTGCCTGCAGGGTGAACACCAGGGAAACTGCTTTAGTGGGAGGCCGCAGAGGCAATGACAAGACAAATTCGGGCAAATTTCACTGAAAACTTCCTCAATCTCGACAGCTAATGACGAAAGTCGATACCCAGGGGTTGGAAACAGAATCACATGCTTCGCCGTGGTATTTGACTGACAGGTTTAGCTTAAATCAAAAAGCATCAAATGAATTGAGTGAAAAAAAGCAAAACTGTGATTCTTTTTCTTTAAGAAAAAAAAAGGTTTGCAATAAAAGAGCAAAAAAAAAATGCTGCAAAAAAGGGGAAAAGCTCAAGCAAGAAACAGCAAAACTCATTTGTCTGATGATGTCAATCCTTTTACGCCAAAACCCCGCTGTCGTTTTAAAGTGCCGGAAGCATCGTCTCTTATCCATCATGTGACAAAACCCACATGAACATCAACACTTCTCTCTCGGCTTTACCTTTCTGCAGAACGGCCCGCTCAGCTGAGGCCTCCATATAAATGGACTCCTCCGTGTGGGGGGGTGCTGCGACCTGCTGCATCACGCTGAATCCCCCCCTCCCTCTCTGACAGCCCAAAGGATCCACCCTCCACCCAGCCATGCACACAAACACCCACACTGTTGCACCGGGACCCCAAGCTACGCTCACACAGGGACACAGCAGCAGCTGAAGATCGGCTTCCAACCGAGTTCTGATTAATCTGTTATTGGGCTCACGTTTAGTTTGTTTAAAGACACGGCCACAATCACGTAGATTTATTAATAAAAAAGTATTTTAACGTCTTAAAGAACAGAAAAATCATGACAAAAGTTTAAAAATAAATGACATTATATAAGTTTAAGTGGAAAAAAATACAAAATTTCAACATATTTGGTGTTTTTATATAATTTTCTCGGAAATTACCTAAAAATTAAAAGCTTTTATGTAAAATTTATCAAGCAAAAACATGTTTTATTTTTAAAATATTTTGCAAAAAACCTTAAATATACGTTTTATGTTTTATTTATTGGAAGGAAGTATGACCTACAACACTTTTATTCAACTTTTTAACATAGTTTAACATTTTTTAGTGTCGGTTATAATAGTTTGGACATTAATTCACCTTATTTTGCATTTTCTAATTGAGTTAACCTGGAAAAATGAGTTTGAGATGCCATTCTAACGGACAGTAAAAACGCATGCTGTGGAGCGCCCCCACAGCCCGACCCTGTACATGCTGTTATTAATGCAGACGAATGCAAGCTCACATGCAGCTCATCTATCAAAGCAATTAACTCTTATTTATCCAAATATTTAAGCCAAGGCGCCAAACAATCAACCACCAAAAATCTGCTTCACATGAATGACAGATGTGAAACTTCCCCCCATCACCACTAGATGGCAGTATTTGACCAATCCCTGACGTGCTTTAGGTGAGCTAAGCCACAAATCATGAAGTGTTAATAAAAGAGAGTGAAGACATGCAAGAAGAAAAGGAAGACGGGAAGCCAGAAACAAGAGAGGGAACACCTGAAGAGTGAAAGGAAAAAAGAAAACACAAAGATGGGAGACAGGAAAATGGGATGAAATGATTGGTTCAGTGCAGCAAAATCATTCAGAGCAACTTGATTTTTTTAATCATTAGTGGCTGAAGCACATCTCAACACACAGGAAGTAGTGTCGCCGTCTCTAACGGCTAAAAGACAGCCTCTCCTGTGAGTTCAGAGTCCAGCGTGAAGACAGAAAATGAGACTGAAAACGTCACAGAACATCAATCATGGACAGGAGATCAATTTAGAAATGCAAACATGCAGAAGACAGTGAAGTTTTCAGTGGGATGAAACACAAAGGGATCGGCTGTGTTTCTCTCATTTTTGTATGCAAACGCTGCATGCAAATCAAAGTTTACCGTTTGCATATTCACTGCAGTAATCATCTCTGACACGTGGAAGAAGGGCAGCTCAGAAAGTCACACCTGCAGTTCAAAGCATCCTGATCCTCCTGGTTCATGTTTGAGATGAAATCTTCACAGCTAAGCTATTTTTAAAGACCCACCCCGATGAAAACTGTCCTTTGAACTTGTTCTTGCAGCATTTTTTCTCCTGATCAAGGACATATGCTAGAAAATAATGCTTAAAATTTAATTTCTGAGGATTTCTTTTATTCAAAAAAGTGCTGGGCGACATGGAAAAAAATGTATATCATGATATAAATTATTTTAACAATATATATCATGATATACCAAACTAAATATTATATTATCAGTTATTCTCTGAAAAAAAATGGCATAAATGTCATTACTTACTTTTCTCTGACTTTATTTTTTAAAGTAACTTGTAACACAGAGGCTGTAAACTAGTGGTGGAGTGTTTAAACAGAGAGTTCTAAAGCTATGATGGGAAGTGGGGGCGGAGATGAACTACTGCTGTTCTTCAGATACTGTATCCTAGAAAAGCTTTTGATTTTGGCTACAAACGGCATTATCATTTAACAGACCACTAGTAGGAACGCTTTGAAAATAAATCTAAAGATGATCGGAGTAGGACTAAAATAATGTTAACTATGATTCTGCATTAGTTGCTGCATTAGTTGCGCGTGCAGAGTTCACACACAAACACGCGGGTACCTCCCTGGCTAACAGTCTGGGAGTCAGCTGGCACAGCGCCGCCACACTCGGCTGTAACAGCCTGCACACAGAGTGGCTCGGCTGGCTGGAACGGGAGCAGAAACCGAGACGTGATTGGCCGGTTTTATCAGAAAGACAAGACTGACTTCTAAACAAATGCAAAAATGTTATCTTCCATTGTGAAGCATTTCTAACTAATAAAACTGTTAAAGGTAGAGTTAAATAAGGCTTATTCGTAAATAAACCTTATTTTCGTTTGCAGGCATCCACCTTCCTGAGCTACAGTAGAGCAGGAGACAGCCTTCCTTTAACCATCACTGAGGTGAGCAAAGCTGCCAGATCAAACCATGTCACCATGCATCACCTTCATGCTTCCTGCAGTGGATATGCAGAGTAAACTTTCCTTTTTGGCCGAGCACTGAAGGACAGCAGAGGGGCTATCACTGTCAGAGTTAGAGGTCGGATTATTGGAGACACGCCTCTCTGTGCTCCATCCTGGAGGTGCGCTCCAAGGATGGTAAGAGACACAGGAAGAGGAGGGAAGGGACAGGAAGTCTACATTCTGTGTATGAACCTGTTGTAAACGACCCTGCGGAGTTGAGCTTTAACGCTGCGCAGCAGCTCCAACTTCAGGAGGTTCTGACACAGGCAATAAGTGCACCTGTTGCAGGAACACATGCAGCGGAGGCGGGCATGGCTGCGGAAAGACACAAAAATGCGTGTTTTCACAGTTATACAACATGCAGGGAGGGGGAGGAGCCTCAATGACGTGTAGCAGACCAGAACTTTCACTGATGCAGCCATAAACAGTTATCTTACAGACAGACATGGTCAAAGAAATAAAACTTAGAGAAAATTTGTTTTAAAATAAACATAAAATTACTTGCTATAGTGTTTATACAGCAAAGGAGCGCTTTTATTTTGGTAGTGACATAATTGAATTAAAATCTGTCTTCTTTTTAGATACACAAATGATTGGGCTCTTTTATTAAATATTTAATTTATTTTTTTAAATAAGAACCAATTCCACTTAAGTTAATATGACTGTGTGGTGCATTTTAATAGAAATGATTTACTTATAAAAATCAAAAAGTATCATTTTTATTCTAAAAATTAAATTACAAGTGGAAATGTAATCCAAAAATAATGTATTGTTTTCATAAGGTGCATTTCTAGACTCTCAACAGAAAAGAGTAAATAGCAAAAAAAAAAGAGTTTAAAGCTTAAAATAAAACTAAAATATCAAATAAAAATGTAGTCATAACATGGATAAGTGAATATAATTTTTAAAAGTCCCTTATTATATTATTATTAATTATTATCAGGATTTATTATTATATTGATTAGAAAAAATATTTTTGCAGTGAAAAATAGTGATTTAATATTATCAATATATTAATAAATATAGTAATTCAATAATTAGATTAATATAATAAGTGACATTTTTAAATTATATTTACCGAATTTACTATAATAATTATGTAATAATGTAATTTTACTCTTTTCTGTTGAGAGTCGAGAAAGATGCCTCATAAATGCAATGTAATATTTTTTTTGATTAAATTTCCACTTATAATTTAATGTAAACAATAATAATAGCAATACATTCAGCATATACAATGTAAGAATTCCACTTATTTTTAATTATATCTTATTACTATATTCATTAAAATTAATGTAATTTAATTTGAAAATACCGTCTCTTCTACTTCCTGCAGAATTTGAATAGATTTAGAAGTTTTTCCAACTTCATCGTTTACACTGAAATACTGCAGCCTAAACCTGTAGGATTTTCAAATTAAAGCAATAGGATTACAAACTGTTAACAATGAGATTAACTGAAATGCTAATTAATTTAGCCCAAATTCTAATCTGATCAAGGAGGTTTAAGGAGTTTAAACACCCCACTGAGTTTATACATCTTAAGGATTGGGCATAAAATGTTTCTGATGGAGATTTAAAGTTGGTTTTTAGGGTACAAAAATCTCTACACACAACCTTTGTTATTTCATTACTACATAGTTTAAGTATCCATGGTAATATGATCACGTTTAGTCAGTTAATTCTAGCACTCTGAAATGAAGAGCTGGGACACTCACGGATACATGGCCATGGTGGTGAGTCTGGTGTACAGATCCTTGTTGGGGGCGGTGGTTGTGTTGCAAGTGAAGGACTGCGGTGGGTGGAGCTTGTGCTTCCGGCAGAAGTCGTGCGGTGACAGACTGTAGTGCTGCCGTACCTCGTGCAGGTCGGACTTGGCAGCGATTACCACACACGGCGTTTTGCTGTCTATGAAGTATTGCTGCAAAAAAAAAAACAATGTTAATGAGGTGAGCAAAAATGAGGCTTTGAGGTAACTTATTAAGAAAAATTGACCTACCTTGTACACTTTAGCACAATACTCAAAGGAACGGGGGTCGCTGACGTCGTACACCAGGCAGACCACATCACAGGCCAAGTCCGCCTCCGACAGGAAGTCCAAATCTGGCATCACTTCATGCAGCTTTTCATGACCACGACGGGCAGAGAGAGATCAGAGCGCAGAAAGAGAGATTAGCATTCCAGCGCGGGTGCTGCGATACGCAGGGATTACATAACAGTAATCCAAAAAGCAGCCGGTCAGATGTCTGGTCAGAGAGAGCGCTCCTCACCAGCAGGTATTTCTCCTGTCCGTAAACGTAGGTGGTGCTGATGGCGTAGTAGGACTTGTGGTTTTCTTTGATCTGCTTTTGCCGCTGGGATGGAAAAACAAACAAAATATTTAGCATCCAAATAAATTTGCTGACTTTTATTTTTATTTGACTTTCTTTACCTGTTAAGAAAACTATAAATAATTCAAGCAACATTTCTACATTTTTACACATTCTTTTATTTTGAAGGAGCAGCCATAAAAGCCTCCTAGAAAGATTGGCCCAAAAATGACATTGCCCTGCAAGTTTTTGCCTCTGAAAACTAACACTTGGTGTTATTTAGATTTAAAAAAGGGTTTTTGGTTTCACACACCTGTAGGTTTCTGCCGAGGAAAGCTTGGAGGAAGCCGCTCTTCCCGCTCCCTGGTGCCCCCAAGACGTTACAGCGGAAGACGCTGCGCTGCGTTTGCTTCTTCTGCAGGTCGATTCGCTTGTTGCGGGTCACTGGAGGGTCACATTTTCAGCATCAAATCAAAGACAAAAAAAAAGTGGATGGATGGAATCTTACCGGTTATGGCTGCTGCCTGGGACTCCTGCTCATAGACAATAGAGTAACCAAGATAACCTAAATATTCCAAACTCCGCTGCACATCCAGGTAAGTTGTCAAACTGTAAACAAAACAACAAAATATATTAGAAGTGATGATTTAGTATGTGTGTGGAACAGGATGCTACACACTCACGTCCACTGGGACAGGTAACCCTGGTATGTGATCCACCCCTTCTCATTTGTGCACACGGTGTTGTTGACGTCCGGCCCCCAGGGCATGTAGGGAAACACTTTGAACAAATCCTTCACTTCCTCCGGCGACAGCGCGCAGTCTCTGTCCTGTAGGACACCCAAAGGCCAAACTTATTGGACTTCATTTCAAACAGTCAAGAATCAATTATAGAGTAAAAGTAAGAGTTCTTCTCTTACTTTGTCGTGTTTGTCGAAGACGCTCTGAAGGAAGAGGTAAGCGTTGTGGTTGAGCTCTGTGGTGCAATCAGAAGGAATCTTAATCCTGGAACAGAGAAAGACACAAACAGTATTATCTAAAATAGTAAATCTGCAAGAAAAATAATGTTTTTGTTTTTTTTTATTAAACAGAATAATCAGTTATTTAAAAAGACAGAGCAGATCAGTAAAGATGGGAAACTCCCACCAGATTGACCAGATTATCATGGGAGTAATTAGAGGAATCATCCTGATAATCCAGTTTACTCTTCAAAAGAAGGAGACCTATTGATTAATAACAAAGGAAATCCTCAGATAGGTGAGTTTAAATCTTAAAATGGAAGTTTTTTCAAAAACATGAAAACAAATGTCGTACTAATCAAGTCGATGCTGCAGCAGACAAACCTCAGAACATTTAAGGTTAGATTTGAACACTTTAGTTTGACAAACGAGTCCGGAATTATTTAAAGCCCCACTGTGTTTGTGGTGGTTTTAATATATTATTGTGGCATTTTTCTCAAGATAGAGGACATATAATAAAGATAATTAAGCTTAAAATAGCATTTCTGAGTATTTCTTTAATCAAATTGTTATGAATCAGAAGTAGATGTAAAAAAACTGTTTGAAAATGTAGAAACTACGCTGGGAAGACCACAAACTCTTTACTCCACTCTATTCTGATGCATCCACTTGTAGACGACTAGATCATGTGCGACTTCATTTCATCCTCATCTGAGCTGGCTCTAAACTGTACAGCTGGAAAGCTCCAATTTTTATTTTTTATTTCCATTTTTATTGCACCGGTAATATTAGGTTGGAGTTGTGACAGGCTGTAAGCTAGTGGGAGAACGTGTGAACAGAGAGTTATGGGTGACAGGAAGTGGGGCGGCAACAGTTCCGCAAATTTCTAATGAACTCCTGCCGCTCTAAATAAAATTTGTCCAAGAAAACGATTTTTATTTTGCCTAAAAACTGCATAATCAGAAGACGACTGGGAACACCATTAAAATAGATTCATATATTGAAAATGATGATTGTGTTGTTGCTCACATGGGGAACAGATATTCCTGCGTGAGCTCCAGGTCGTCGTCGTATCCAAACCGCCTCAGTACGGTCCACGTGGTCTCGTGTCGACCTCGCTGGATGAAGAGTGTGTGCAGGAACAGGAAGCCTGCAGAGACACGTTCTGAGCCTCCGAGTCAAAGCAGACGAACAGACGATAAAACAGACCATCAATCCGACCTTTAAGCGTCAGTCCGTTGTCTTTGACTCCATCCGCCATGTTCCTCCTGACCACGTTCTTCACATCCTCCAAAGCTTGGGGTGCCAGAGGTGTATTGAAACAAGTTCTCTAGAAACATTCACAAAAACACACAGATCAGCCTTGGAGGACGGTTTTCTTTTCAGGTTTACCTAAAGTCTGGAAAGCAGAAACATTTCCACCGCCTTTCTCTTAAAGAAAATCTACCTGAAAGAAGTTCAGCTCGTTGTCGTTCAGGATCCCATCGTTGTCCAGGTCGGTAATTTTAAATATTCTAGTTAAAGCCTTAATACAGGACAATTTCAGCTGTAAAAGAAAAGATACACACGTTAACCGAGGCTGTAATATGTGAGACATGCTGCCAAACGAGATATTATTTTCTTTATTTTATTCTCTGAAATTATAACTGCATCTTTTGTTTTATAAAAAAAAAAAAAAACTCATAAAGATTAGAACTAAAAATAAAAATATAAACATAAATGCTATTCTTTGAATTTTTAGGAATTTACCTTTATTTTGTGTGGCACATCTCTTTAAAAATGTGTCAGAAATTCAATAAATTCATAATTTTTTATAATAAAATAACATTTTTCAATTAAAATAGTAGGTTTTAAACTGTGATGATAAAAAAAGTTTGGCTGTAGCTACTGATATATGATCAGGATTTAGTGACAGTTGGAATTCTTCCCTTTTTGTGTTTAATAACTTTAACTACAAAAGTGTTGCTAAAAAAAGGTTAAATTGAGATTGCTGATTTAAAAGTTGAATATGCATTGTAATAAATAAAATCTCATTTGTTCTAATTTTAATTTAGAGTGCAAACTAAATAAGAAGAACTGAAAAAGCAACATGTAACATATTTAGACAGATTCTTCATTATTTAAATATTTAGAGCCACAGTAAACACATCTTTATTTACATTATTTTGCATTTTAATAAAATGCATCTTCACAGCAGGAAGAGCAAACATAACTGATAATAAATGCAAAGCTTTCTCAGCATTTGATCTTGTTTGAGAAGGTAAATCATCTTCTAAGTTTAGACTGCTGGACTCACTTCCTTCTCCTCCGGACAGTACAGAGGTCCTGTTGGATGGAGAACGGCCTTCTGGGCGTAGTAGAACAACTCAGAGATGTTCTTCAGGTTTTTGGCAGAGCACTGAAGTCAGAAAAGGAGAACAAATGAATAAATGTCCAAAAATATATTTGGACATATAAATAAGAATTTTCTTTCTTAAAAAAAGGAACTTAATGCATTTTAGAAAATAAATATTTCACAATAAAATGTACATTTTATACAGATAAATGTAGTTTGTGTAAAATAATTTAATATTTACATCCAATTTAACTGTATTACAATGAAAACAAAAATAAAATAAGATTAATAAATTATAAAAAATACAATTTGAATTTCACATCAAAAGAATTATTTTGGTTTAAAGAGCAAAAATTACTAGTTTAAGATCCAATATTTGGGTCTTTTTTGGCACAGAGGTATTGTGGATGTTTTACATTAACATCATGTGAATCTTATCATTTCCTTACTTTACATGTACTCTAATGTACTTGTATTTATGCAAAAAAATAACTTTTCAATAACTAGAAAAATTGCATTTCCTGCGGAAATACGTTTGATTGCAG
>NC_050519.1:13644664-13669608 GCF_002922805.2 Oryzias melastigma
ATAAAACAGAAGAACAATAGTTTGATTGCATACTGCAATCAAACTAATTATTTTAGGGTGTCCTCAGACTTTCCTCACCGAATTTGGTCCAGAACCTTGTGTTTGATCTGGATTCAGACTGCATTTCAACCAGACGTTTCTGTTCCGAACTAAAACTTGTAAACAAAACCATGTGACTTAAGATTTCTTCAGTCATTGGCTGAGAATTATGAGGATCTCTCAAAGCAACGAGAGAAAGAATAATGAAAGTCCTACGCTTTGCAGTTATTGTCGGGACAGTTGACTAATTCAAAATGTATATTTCACTGACCATCTCTATCAAGTTCAGGTACAACACGTTTTACTTGCTGCTTTGGTACGGCGGAGACATGCAGCAAGACGGTTACTGAGGAAGCTGCGGCTAAGATGAGTGTTTATTACTTATAGATTGTTGGGAAAACAGTGTGAGAAGCAATGTGTATCACGTTAAAGTTGCTCTAATGAGCCTCCAACTACATTTCAATGAGTTGCTGTGTCTCATCAATACTCCATAGTTGCCCACAGACTACTCTTTACATCCCATAATGCCCGGCTACGGTAGTCAGAGCAAAGCGGAGCTCAGTCCGATCGGGAGCAAACCGAGACCACCTCAAAAGATTGGTCCGAGAGCGGTTACTTGTCCCGGACTAGAGTCCACTTTGGCGTATTCAGACTGAAAACTTGTTCTGGATTATCTGGGGAAACAAACTCTGATTTACTTTTTATCTTTGTCTCATGCTCTCTTGTAATAAAGCCAGTTACAGTAACTTCAGCAGTACTTTAACCGAGATTTTGGCCACACTTTAGATGAGGTTCTGCAAAACACTCAAAAATCTGTAAACAAACATAGTTAATACATTTATTAAGCTAGTAAGCAGTTTATTAATATGATCTTTTTAGACACTTTAGATGTTAATTAAACTTATTTAGCATGTAAATAAGCCTTATTTGGCTTATTGTGGTAATAATGTTTTACTAACACCCTGCAAACACATTAATAATGTCAGTTAATGTGTCAAAAAGATCATTAAAGAATCTAATTATAAAGATTTTTTAAGATTATTATTTAAGAATAATTAAAGGTAATAAAAACCCTGCCTACTTTAAGGAGCATCAGTAATATCAGTGATGTAACTTTACTTTCTTGCCAAGTGCGTATGTGTAGGTGCTCACGTCTTCCTCCTGCCCCTCTTCTAACCTTCTACAACCATTTGATCCTCTGCATGCCACATGGGGAAAGCTGAAGTATCTAGGATTGCAGACGTGCCCCAGCCAAGCCTGTCAACACGCTTTGGAACATCAATCAGCTCACCCTGACCTCTGACCCCACATCTCACAAATAATACTATATTAATGACTCAGAAAGTGAGCACAGGAGAAGCAAAAACAGCTAAACTTTGACATTTAGTGAATTAGGACTTCCATGTGTGACGACAACAAGCATGTAGAGGGTGTGTTTACCTCCACACAGGTCTCTATATCCTGGAATTGGTTCATGATTGGGAGGATAGTCTCCATGCTGCTGTGCTCCACCAGGTCAGACTTGTTCCCCACAAGAATCAGAGGCACCCTGCAGAGAAAACAGTCACTTCAACACTTTGTTTTTCTACAAAATCTAACAAATCAATCAAATAAAAGTAAAAATCTGCTTAGAATTTATATCGGATGGCAATTATTTGATCATAAAAAGGGAATTTATGATAACTAAATGAATTCCACAAGACAATCACAAACCTGCTGTCTTTATCTGTCCTGTCATTTATCAGGGGAATCCAGTGGCTGGTCACCTTTTCAATTGACTTCTTGTTGTTAACTGAATACACTATGCAGATGACATTCGCCTGCAACAAGATCAGCACTATTACTTTGAGAAACATGAGGTTTATTTTTAGACGACAAATAAATGATTGAAACCAACCTTGGAGATTTCTTGGTAAAGCTGCTCGTCTGACTGCTCAGCTTCTGAAGGCGTCAAAGAGGATCGTTAATGCAGTTTGATATTCTATAAAAACTTCTTTCAGACATATTTTGAGGGCTAGAATCCAGCAAAATCACTATAAATATATTAAAAAAAGAGGCAAACTAGTGTTCAAATATGAGCACATTCTTTAAAGAGATCTAGATTGACTAAATCTGAACTCACTCATGTAAAAACAAGCTTGAAAGAACTTAGGTGATTAAAATTAAGTTTATTGAACTTCTAAAGCTTCTATTAATATTTACACAGTGTATCACGCCATATGTTGTGAAAGACTTACCTGAGTAGTCGACTATGTGCGTGGGCACTCTTTCCGGGGTTACATCAGCTGGGATGGTTATTTCCTCGGCTCTGAGAGGAACCTGGGAAACAAAACATATCTTAAAATTAATTTTAGTGATTATGAAATACTAATTATAACATAAATATATATATATATATATATATATATATATATATATATATATATAAATTCACATATCTGACTCACGTACCTCATCAGGAAACTCCTCACTCACCAGGGACATGATAAGTGAAGTTTTCCCAACTTTAGCTGTGCGGACAGATAAAAAACAAAAAAAGAACACATTTTTTTATATAGTGAGTAAATAAGATGTCAGCTTTGAATAATTATGTTTGGAATGTGTGGGAATTGTGCAAAGAGACAAAATAAAGAACCGGTAAGAGCTGTTGTTGAGCGTGGCGCTGCAGGTAAAATGTCAAACGAACGTTGACTAAAACGTGAAGAAATGCGCTCTGGAGAGACGCCAACACCAGCTTTTTTAGGAAATGCAGGATTGTAAACACTTACAGAAATAATTACAGAAACAGCAGTTTGGAAGTTATTTTGTTACTTATGAACTAACTAGTCTGATCAAACATAATTTTAAGTCATTTTCTGCATAAATTTTGCTTTAAGTCAATTTACAAACTACTTTAACCAAATTTAAATTGATGAGACATACAAGTGTATTTATTCACAAAATACACCTTATTTTAGTACTTCTTCAGGCATTTAAGCCTTTTATTTTTTTACTCCAAAGAGCTGCTGATATGGATCATCTCTGTGACAACAGACAAAAAAAACATGATGATAAAATATACAAAAATAGTGGCAGGATTATATGTTTTCAGTGCAAGCTGACAGATTCAAAGAGACATCTGGTAACCTCACAACCTCATTCTACTGGACTACACCTCAGGAGGCACGTAGCTGTCTGGCTGCACCTCCTTTAGGAACACAGCAGCAGCCTGCCAAATGTTGGCCATCCTCCTGAGCCACAAATAGCTTCGATAACATGCCCTCAAAACAAACACACTAGGTAAAGCCTAGTTTAGCAGGTTGGGATTGATAGTTTTATGGGAGGAAAGTCAAAAATATCTTGTAATTTCACAAATTTTACACAGCAATTCTAATAAATATATGTATATTATCACCTTTTATGAATGGATAACTATTTACTTTAAAAGGATGCTATGGATAGGAGGTGATTTTGGTGTATTTTCAAAATAAAAGAAGTGATGCTTTCCATTTTCTCATCAAGTTTTTTATACATTAAAAGGGAAATGTGATGCTTTCTTTAAGGCTGAACCTCCGATACCACTTTATATATAATTTTAAATCTATAGTAACTGATAAACTTTTGGAGGTCAAACCAAATTAGTGTTTTGATTAGCATTCCCTAAAAAATGTGTTTTCATATTTGGGTGTTGGTGTCGTCACGTGTTCAGATACATTCTTTTTATTTATTTTTTTTTTGCAAGTACAAATATTAAGTAGGACATATTTGGCACAAAAGCTAAATACATTTTATGATGAAAGTATAAGGCTTGATTCAATTTGAAGAGTTAGCATGAAGCATGTTAGCTTAAAGGATTGCCGCGTCCACTTACGTTCCCCAACTAGGAGTATCCTCACGTCTTTTCTCATGTTTGAGGTCAACTTCCACAACAACAATAAACAAAAAAAAAAGTCTTTAGGGTTTCATGAAGCTCTCCTAAAGGCGTCCTCCTCCTCCTCCTCCGGCAGTTTACCTAACGCGGGCCCTCCCGCTGTCAAACAGTCGGCGCCTTTGCTTTGTAGGACAAACCGGACGGGAGGTTTTCGCCCCTGTTCTGGGTTTTCCTAACACTTAACAAAAACGTACACTTTGTCGTTAAAGCGCAAACGTGATTTTAAAAGTCGCGTGTGACACATAACTCTGTAATTCCATGGTAATCACACGGTTTTCGGCGCCCGTACAACATTTCGCATTGGACGATCCATGAGCATGCCCGACCTCCAAGCACAGCACTTCTACGGCGAGCAGGGAAGTACAAACTTCGTGCGCGTTTCAAAAGAAACATTCGTAGTGCTGCTCTCTGGCGACGAAAAACGGAATTACATCAATTAAATAATTTAAACACTTTGTATCAAACTTTATTGAAATTAACAAAATGCATAATTAGACAAAGACAAGAGTTACAGGAGAAAAACAGTCATGTAAAAAAAGAAGAGTTTTATGAATAATTGTTTAAAAATTCCTGTTAGTTTAGGTTCTTTATGTGTCGTAGGGGATTGCAATACTGTCTTAATTTCATTAAAACAACTTTAAAGCGGGGATTTACATCAAATCATGTATTTAAAACATGTTTCCCAAGAAAAACTAACATTTTTATGAATATATGACGTTTTTGTTGAGCCAGTGCAACATTAATACCATTAAAAATACTGATGTTTGACTTAATATCTCCAATACAGTGTACAACTTCCAACATCTATTTATTTAATTCAATTCCACATGTATATTGTGTTTATATGGTGTTATAATGGCAGAATAAGTGTAATATAGGCTACTCATGTCCCATATTACATCACTTTATGTTCAACAATCTTCTACCATCTTTTTGCTATACTGAAAGTACATAAATCAGACAATATATTTTTTTTGTATGTTACGCTTGAAATGTATTTTTGCATCTAATCCTTAATATATCATTTTAAACACTTTTGAATATTCTTAATTTGTTCTAAATACAATATTAATAGTTATAATAATTCAGATACTGACATAATCAATAAAATAGTACACATTTGAACCAAAAGGACAAAACAAAAACCATGTGAGGCGTTTTCCCTAAGTTACTTTATTACTTTCCAACAAACAATAATTTCAATTTGGGAGCTTAACAAGTTTGACCACATACAAATAAAGGCGTATACACTAAAACATAATTCTTTTGTTTGGAAGTTGTTCACAAGTTGATCTTTTTACCTTTTCCTTCAAAGAAATAAACAGTTTAGTCTTAGTTATAAAAAAAAAAAATAACAAAAATACAAAATAACAGGCCATACATTACAAGTTATGAGTCCTATTATTTTACTTTACAAAAACATTGTTAAAGGAATGTACTTCAAAACATACTTTTTATTTCAGTGTACAACCTTGCAAATGTTAATAGTTCTAAGACAGTTTTTAAAGTTTATTGTAACAGGAGTTTTGGGTTATACGGTCAGTTCTTTGGCGAGGGATCAGCCGTGTGGAGTTCACCTCTCATGCTGCAAAGGTTTAACCTCTTCTGGTATTGCTGCAGTTTTTCTATTGTTGTCTATTGGTGTGAAGGTCGTCATTTATACCTTATTTTGGCTTCAGCTGGAAGAAAAACACAAGAATATTGGAGAAGAATCAAACACGTGTTCATGGCACATACATGACATCTCAGATGAAAAAACGTCATTGATTCATGGAAATAAACATAACCAGAAATACATTTGGAAAAAATGACATTTTGTCACGATCCAGTGCTTTGGTTTTGTCATAATCATCCACAGCTGTCTTCATTTAGTTAATCAACCTCAGTGTTTTTAAGTGTCTGGTTTTCAGTTCTCATTGTTGGGTCACCTGCTCGGTTCTGTTTTGTCTCATCACTGGTTTGTTCTGCTTGAGTTTATGTAGTAAATGTTTGAGTTTCTGCCACCATGTCCTGTCTCCTGAATTTGGGTCATTCACCACCATCCCTGACAATTTTTTCTAGAAAATGAAAACATTCAGAACAAATACAACAGTAATACATTAGATTTAGTGCCATACGCTTCCAGTAAAACATATGGAGACACTGTTTTAACTAATATTTATGGTGCAATATGTAATATTTTTTTATTAACTTTTATAATTATTCATATATTCTTAAATTGTGAATTTGTGACTTTTTTTTTTTAAATGTAGTTTGAACTATTATAATTTATTGTATATTGTTCTTGTGCATTTTGACATTGTGTTCTTTTATTGTAGTTTTATTGATTATGTGTCTGGAATGAATTCTAATTTTTGTTTCTTCACACTAAAAAGACGACATGCTACCATGTTGGTCTTATGAGTGAGCTGGGACTAATCTTAAAGTCCTACTCCAATTATCTTTTGATTTATTGTGAAAACATTCCCAGTGGTCCTTTATGAATATCCCGTTTTTAAGCCAAAAATCAAACTTGTATTGTTTGAGGACAGTAGTTCATTCTAAATTTGTCTCTCGGTTGATGTGAAGTAACCCCGCCTCCCTTTCCCATCCACATTGCTTAGAGCTTGGAATAGGGGGTTTGTGGCCTACCCAGCGTATTTTCTACGTCACAAAATCACTCCTTTTCTAATGGCATTTATACGTCTGCTCTTGATTTATAATGATTTGAATTAATTACTACTTCGTAATGCCATTTTTAACTTAATCTTTATAAATATACGTCCTCCATTATTAGAATAACACCACAAGAACATTTTAAAAGCACCAAAAAACAGAATTTTCCTTAATATTTTTCCTTAATATAAATGTTAACTAATTGTTTTGACAAATTTTACAGTCAAACAAAAAATCCAAACTCCTGTTTCCAGGGATGGACTTTAACAATGACTCCACTGTCCAGTTTCTCAATGGAAATTAGGTCCACATGTGTAATGAGCATGTCGTTCTAGAGTAGAAATCAGCAATTTGAGCCAATTTTGAAAAAAATTTGTAGGATTTAGGGTTAAAGTTAAATAGATGTTGATCTTAGACACATTTTCATTGTTTCTTAAAGGTTTTAGAAGGCCTGGAGTTTGATTTTTTTTATAAATTGTTATATACACGTATGCAAATAATCAATGCATAACAGAAGACTTTGCAAACTTCAAGACAGTCTGTAGATGCTTTTAGATTTCGTGTTGTCTCTGAGTGTAAGTTATAGATCCCACCATCAGCATGTGATCAGATCCATTCAGGAGTCAGTCAGTGATCGTCATCCTGAACCTGCTCACCGGCGTAATCCTGCGGTGACATGGGCCTGGAATGGATCTTTCTCAGGGCATCTATCCATTCCCTCTGCTCCCTCTCCTGCTCGCACATGAACACAAACTGCCGCTCTGGCGTCTCCACCATGATCCCGTGCTTCCACTTGTTTCCTCGAGTGCTTTTTGGAGCGAACGGACTCACAGAGTAATTGTTGCTTTCTGTGCCGATGAAAATGACCCCCAACTCCTCTGCGTCCTGCATTCCAACCAGTAAATCCACAGATAGTAACTGTATCTCTAAAACTTAAAGGAATGAAACACGCAAATTTCCAATAAAAACTTTTTTTTTGTGTGTGTTACCAGTTGATCTTTGAAGTAGAAGAGCTTCCTTGTTTGAGAGTCCAAAACAAACCATCTCTTCTTGAATTGTTCCTTTTGCTGCAAGGAAGTAAAACAACATTAACTCTTGTTTCCGGACACACTTCAAGCTGGCAGCCGTCCTAAACATCACAGTGCTGATCTTAAGGCCTCCTCACAGTCAAATTTGATGATGCAAACCAAAGGTGCAACATCTCAACAATCCTTTTAAAGTATAATACACTGTCTTTGTCACAACTTACATTCGGTCCTGTCTTTTCCATATATCCCTCTTTAAGGTAGTTTCTTGTTATCTTTGGTACCAACTAAAAAGACACAGCATATGAACAATTTTATTATTTTATCTACAAAGAAACACGAAAGTCTCCCTAAAATGTGCAAAAGTTTGAGTAAGATTTTTAGATGAACTCTTAAAAAAAGAGTCTTACTTCTTTGTCACTTCCTGTCGGGTACGCTGTCTTCAGGTAAGCATAGCGAGCGGCGCGTATCACGTTGAACCATGTGACTATTTCCTGCAGACAAAAGGACACTTTTATTCCTGACACATGTGTAAAATGTGTGAATTTTCACTCTTTTACTGATCTTACTTCTGGATTTTCGTGATAGACAAAGAGGTTTCTGGTGCTGTTTTCAGTCTGGTAGGTGAGCTGAAGCCCGTGAGGATGTCCGATCTTTTCCGTCTGAAATGTGGCGTTCAGGTCTTTGATAAAGATTACAGCTTTGGGGCCTTTGGACTCCTACACAACAGGAATAAATGTTTTCAGACAGTTTAACGTGAGGTGCTGATGAAACACACAACTCCTGTCAAATAACATGAGAGCAGCATGTCTGAAGACTCTGAGTCTGCTGTTTTCTATTAATACTTTAATTGGTTCTCTTTAGGTCTTTTTGTCTGCGTTACTCCTAACTTTAATCAAACTTCTGCTAAAGTAGTTGTTCATCCAGTTTTATTAAGGCAAAGATACAAAATCTAAATCAGTTTTTTTTAGTTATTTAGTATATACTCTGCTTACTGGACATGTTTTGATGTGAATCTGTTGAATTGAAACCACAAGGCTGTGTTTTGTTTAATGTACAGATTTTTTTCAATTACTACACCTAACACTTTCTTTAACTTTAAAAATAGTTTTTACAATCGTTCTAATGAGAAATTCAAACTGAAAAAAAAAAAAAAAATTTATTAGTAAAATACTGATAAAATCTTTCATCAATACGATAATAGAAATATTTTTTGTCAAAAAGAACTAAAAGAAAAGCTTTTTTAACCAAAAAAAGGGGCTCAAAAACTAACAAAAAATTTTAATTTTACCTGGAAAAACTAACAGAATAATTATCTTGAGCTGATAAACTAACAGAAAATGTGTTTTTTGAGGTGGCTGAAAAACTAACGGAGAAACTGTTATATTTTTGCTTGGAAAAACCAACAAACTTTGTTTCTTAGGCAAAAGGTCTACCAGAAAAACTTTTTTTTGCCTGGCAATTAATACTAATTACTTGGAAATAAAACTTAATTGGTTAATTAAATATTGCGCTATTTATGTTAAAACTAATCTGAAATTGAACTATTAATCAAGTTTATTTCTGTTACTGTGCACTCAGATTTTTTTATCCTGAGAGTTTTTTCTTTTAATATTGTCAAAAAATGCTCCTTCAATGAATTAAATTAGAAAAGTTTAGCCGATTTTATCCTTCGTTTATTCACATGGTCGCTCCCCTGACATGCAAACATTGATCTTTATTACATCAATGCATGGAAACAACTTAAATAAAGCACATGTTTTTCTGGAGAACATTCACTCCAAAATCTAAAAAGTTGCAGAACCTTATCGAATTTAATATGTAAAATTAGGATTTATAATGTTAAATACATCTTTTGGGAAACAATAGAACCTTCAAAAGGTTGAAATCTTGTATAATAAAAGAAGAATAAAAAAAGGATACATTAAAGAACCTATAGCATGCTTTTCTTTAGCCTTTCAGAGTGAACTATATCCATATATATGATCATAAATTACCTTTGGCACACTAAAGAAAAAAATATTTTTGAAATATTAGTTATGTTTGTCAACTCTTTTCTTATCCAGAAGTAAAACGACTCGATCTCTGAGGCTCCACCTTTCATGAACTGTTCTCAGTCTGAGTTTCACCCAAAAACAAAAATGGATGTACATATTGTGTATTTTCCTTAAGTATCCCGGGCGTTTAACCCAAAAATTTGGCAGACAGAATATTGATGCTAACGGGTTCATTTTGCGGTGAAATTCGGTCACAAAACGCAGACAACACCAGCAGATGAACATTAAATGTGTAGATTCCTCATCAGCGAGTTGATCACCTCTAACTTTGTGGAGAAAGTGTGTGTTTGTGTTAGCCTGGGGGGCGGAGCTGGCAGAGCAGACTCTTCCTGAAAGGGGCTGTTCTTACGTTGTGATGTCACCTTGTGAAAACGTGCTCTTTTTCATGGGTTGGAAGGGACTGGTGCTCAGTGTGCAGGTATTTAGAGGAACGAGATTGAATCAAACTACCTCTTTGAGGTTGTTTATAAGGAGGAATGAACATTATAATAAACGTAAAAACTCAAAATGTTGATTTTGCGTGCTATAGGCCCTTTATAACTCTGAAATAAACTCAGCGTGGATTCCTGTTTAATCATATTTGCTCAGCTACAACACAAATGCTAAAGACTCACGTCGTCCTTATTGTAGTACGTCAGCGTGAACTCCCTCTCGGACAGAACAAACTTCCTCTTCAGAAACTGCGTGTTCTCTTTCCCTTTCTTCCACAGCATTCCCTCAAAGAAACCTGCACAAATACACAACTTTAAAACGTTCTGCAGTGGTTTTATTTACTTCCTGTATCGCCAATTGACTGAAAACAACAAACCTGTTCTTCTTGCTTTGTGATTTGCCGGGAAATGTGTGTTAGGTTAAAAAAAAGATGAATGTTTGTGTTACCTGTGGTGTATGGCAGAGGTGGGTACTTGGTGTCTCCTGTAAATTCCCCTCTCTCATATTTAGCTCGAATCCACTGTTCCACCAAGACGCTGCAGACGTTCACATTTGACAAAAAACACTTTTTTTACACAAAGTGAGCTCAAACTGTTGTGCCATGAGGGTGTGATTCAGAAGACTTCCGTCCACCAGCAGACGATCTGCCATATTTCACTTCTACAGTCTGTAGTTGCACTTCTCACTCGCTGCAATGCTCCGTCAGCAGGATGTCAGTCACTGTATGTGTCAGAGCTAAAAATAACAAGAGCTTTTAAATAAATACTTACTTGCAGTCACTCTGACAGGGTTGATAGTAGAATGGTGGAACGGCTTTCTCGTAGATGGCTTTGGCGCTGGCATTGCCGTTGGACTTCATAAACTTCTCCCCAAAAGGCACAAATTGAGATTTCAGGACACTTTTTTTTTATTCCAATACTATTTAATACTATAGAGAATAATAGAGGGGTGGTGAAGGCCTCCCATACCTCCACTTGTTTATCATCCCAGAAATCCAGCTCTATGGATTTGATCTGACAAGAAAAGCTGCGGTGGACCCCAGAACACTTCAGGCACAGGAACACTCCCAGTTTGTAAGACGCCCAGTCTGGATCTGAGGAGGACAGGAGAGGAACTGAGCTGGAGAAACTCCAGAACAATCCGGTTTACATGATGACAAAAAGTATATACTTATTTAACGGTTTGAAGGCCCAGTCATGCACACACACATTCACACTCCGCTGCTGAACATTTGGCGCCAACTATAACCACTAAGAGCAATGTGGTTCAAGGACACTTCAACACATTGCAGACAAAGCGAACCTCTGATCTAGCACTCTGCATAATCAAATCTGATGAATTTATTGACATTTTTTGGTCTTTTACGAGTTGGGACAGGACTCAAACATTTATAAAATGGTTGTATTCCACCAAATAAGAGGCTTATATGGATTTCCATTCATTTTTCCCATATTTTTGTATCATAACACATAAAAATAAACAATAAAACTCATATAAGTATGTGGAAGGTAATCTGATTACAACGAAAATTGTGTTCTTAAAATCAGAAACATGTATTTAGATTGTACAGTTTACATGATCATTTAAATAATATGATGTCTGAGAAATGGATGCAGATCAGATTTTTGGTGATAAGAGTTTTATTGATCCAGATCAAACGACAGATTTTAATGAATAAAGTAACATTTGCTTCTAATTTGAGCTTTTTCATGTCAAATCAATGACTTAAAGTTGCTTGTAGACAGTAAAAAACATTGTCTAACTTACAACAACTTTTCTAAACTTAAATGATTATGACTCCAAAAATAAAACAAATTACTGAAGTGAGAAGGAAAAAATGTCATAAATGAATCAAGCATGACAAAGAGAGGAAGTAAAGCTTCATGTTTACAACGAGAACTTTAAAAATATGTATTTTTTGTAGGTAAAATTTTAACTCAAAAATACACATAAATTATAATAATACTTTAGTTGTTTTAGTTGTTTATCTTGGTTCCTATTAAAGCTACATCCATAAACATCTACTGAATTTCCTCGATTCTGTCAGCAGACCTTACCGGCCGCGCCGCAGTCCGCACAGCGGCTGTTCTCCGGCTGCTTCAGCAGATCCAGCAGGATCTTCTTGTTCCGTTCATGGTTTACCATCTCCCCCTCGACAGAAAAAGGCGCATAACGAGCCGCAGCCCTGCCGGTAAAGATTCTCCTCAGAGCGAAACCGCCGGCAGATGGAAGTTTAGGATGCTCCGCGGAGGCGCGCCGCCCTCATGTGGAGCGTCAGTGCGCGTCTGCGACTAGTAGAAATCACTATGTATGGCAAGCAAAAGGCATCAAAAGTCATTGTGGTATGATGCATCATAATCATACTGCACGTTCCTGGTGATTTATGACACATTTGTTTTCCGCAGACAATGACTGAACTTGTTGCAGACGCATAAAACTATATATTTACGCATTCAAGCGGCAACAACCAATGAAAAGGTCATGAAAACACACGGTAAACTGTTTGCATACACATGAATGCATATGATACATGTAAATACACTTTCAGGCTTGCACATTCAAGACTCATGTAGCAACACAAGTTTTTACTGCATTGCCACAATTAACATATGATGTTCCAAATCCAAGCTAAACCAGGTTTACTCGGACCATTTTAGAAACTCGGATTTGGCAGCGATGTGGAAAAACCATTGACATAAATGGATATGGAGCAAGGCTAATATAAAATGCCTTGGGTTGCAACAGAATGAAGTCAATTCAGTCGCCATTTTTCTACGGTGGATATCGCCATTTTGGAACCAGAATAGTTAGTAAGCAGTGATTGGTCCAAGAATCTGTCAATCAAATGAGGTGGGGCACAACGTGCTCTTATTGAGGCATCTGATTGGCTAGTTTATAATTTGCATAACTTGCGATAAAGAAAATATATCATGAAAAAATGTTGGTTTAGCTAGAACAAGGGTACGTGTCATCCATATTTAAAGAGTCAATCGGGTTGATTTCTTCCTATAACCACAACTCAGCAGGAACCACAAAGTCTTACAAAAATAAGACGCTCCTTTGTATTTATGTTATTTTTAGTTATGATAAAAATCAATAAAATATTGTTTTTTGTACATAAATAAAGCGCTAACATTGATGAAAACTTCATTTTTTTCTAAATATAAAGGTTCCAACATTTGACATGACCTCCTTTCAAAATAAAATACATAATTTCCTCTTAATGCAGCAAATATTGTTGTAGGTAGTTTAATGTCAGCAGTACTTAGAAAAGACTGTGTAGTTTATTTTATTTGATGAAAATACATAAACTTAGCCAAGTAGAAATAATTCAGAATTTAGCGAACCGTATGTTTTTTTCTGACAATATGGTACAATTAATTGAATTGGACTGAATTGATTCAGTTTTGTACCTTAATTACAAGATTTGCACTGCTTAGACATTTTGGATTCTTTCGCAACTTTAGGTTTTGAACACGTGCTAGTAATCAGTAGAAAAAGAAGCCCCTCCTTGCTTGTCCAGTGTGAATACCATGAGCTATGAGTTCAAGAACATCCATCAAATGCCCGGTGTGTCCGTAGTTTAGTGGTTTTCTCAGTGATTTAAGATACCTTGTGTTTGCCATAATGCAATCTAGCAAATAGTTAGCACAGTAATTACCATTTCTACCACCAAACAATGGGCTCATTACAGGAATAAAAAAAAAGATATGGACATTGAAAACAACACAATTTTAAATCCTTTATTGGTTCAAAAAACCAAATGTAAATTTGTACAAATTCGATGATTAAAAATGATTTTAATACATTTGTGAATATGCCAGTGGGAGACGACAAATGCACCAACAGCTGCCGACATTTGGAGATAATTTACAAGAAAAAAAAACCTTTATACAAAAAAAATATATATTTTACATGTCACCTCCCACAAATGATAAATATGTGACACTAGCTCATGGAAACAACCTTCTATTTGAGAAAAGTTTACAAAATGCAATAGTAAATGTGACTATAAAACATTAAGAAAATTTTGACATTGTAAAATATAAAACTTTTAAAGCACCATAAGATATCAGGTATCAGGTTTTTCTGTGTGCTGTTAAACTCAGGGCATTTTTTGTAGTAGGATTCAGTTAGTTTGGCGACAATAATGTGATTTAACAGTATAAATTTCCTTTCAAAATACAGAGGGGCCTCAATGATTGAAAGATGATTATAGTGGATTATGGGAAATCTTCTGCAAGAGACAGTAGAGTTCCCTTATCGAGACCCAGGTGGATTGCATCCAGATAGTGCAGGAATCTGTATTTAAGAAAGAGAGAAAAATAAGTTCAAGTTGAAGCTTTAAAGATCCACTCAAATGAAAATTGTGTTTTTTGTGTTCTCATGTTAGTAGACATATTTTAGGAAAATAGAGCATAACAGTCAAGTTCTGAGTACCAGTATTTCTTTATTCAAAATCAGGAGGAGATAAAAAACAATCTCTTTGAAAAAGTGTAGTTGTGAAGTAGAAGCTACAATTGGCCTCGTCTGTGCTGGCATCTGGTTCTAAACTGTACTGCTAGATACAGGACTTCCAACAAGTTTCTTCAAGTTAAATTTAAGACTTTTTATGGCCATACACATCAAAAATTAAGGCCAATTTCTCAGCCTATTTCCCATTTTATTCATTTATTCCCACCATTCCCATCTTCATTGTTTCTCTCTCTTTTTTTAACCGCTGGTTGGCATTCAGCCTATTGGTGCATGATTGGTTATGCCACTTTTTATTTCCATTATTTGATTTAAATAATCCTGGTTGCAAGATTACATTTTTGATAAAGAAATGTGAAACAGAAGAGCTTCAAACAACACAATTTTTAAGACTCAGATATAAAAATTCAAGGCTTTTAAAATTATTATTTTCAAATTCATAAATTCAATGCTTTAAATACTTTTTAAAACCCTGTGGATAGCTCAGATACTGCTTGTCACTTTTGATGCAGTGCTAATCTTAGGCTGGGGTTAGGCCTAAGATAGCAAGGGAGCGTGTGCACAGATGTATGATGGGAAATGGGGTTGCTCCACACCAAAAATCCTGACCACAATTCAAAGGCAAATTTCTAATGAATTACACTGCCAATCTGCTAAAACTATGTTCAAGAAAGTTACAAATTGCTTTTATTTTGCCTAAAAAAGACAATCATTATTTAAGACCACTGGGAACGCTTTTAAAATAGGTCAAAAGATGATCAGAGTGGGACTCTGAGTCCAGATTGAACATAAATATCTAAAGTTGGATATGATGCTCACCTCCGCTTCACTTTGCCTTGCTCCTTCAGCTGTTCGGATCTGCAGATGGTGCGAATGACCGGCAAATAATCCAGAGCAGCTGCTTGTCTGTTGCCCTGAGTGCCAAACTGCCCTCCAAACATCAGACTCCCCATCAGCTCGTTTCTCTGCTGGACCAGCCTGGAACACAGACACTGTTGTAACTGGATTCTGAGGAAGAGTATTTTAAAGGGTTCTCATGTTATCGTCTGACAGACTCACTGTGGTTGACAGTGGCTCTCCTGAGTGAAAGTCCAACCTTCCCGATGAGAAGCCAGCGGCAGGGTGACTTCAGCCGTGGCCTCCTTCTCAAGCTCCCCCCCCAGCTGCTGAACTTTGTCCCAGGCGTCTGCCGCCGACTCCCGACACTTATGGAAGCTCAAACCCTCTACAGCCGCCTGGATCTCCAAAGTACGGCTTCCCATAATCCATCTCTCTCTCTCTGTCTCAACCCTCGACTCGTCTGTCATTCCGTCCTTGATGACTGCGCCACCTGGTGGCGTTCTTCTGCAAATGTCACCCCCGTCTGGGTAACAGAGGAAGGAATCCATGTAGGACATGTTGTCCATGAAGTCAGCCATCGACTGAAGACATTGTGAGACTGGAGCACTTTTGATTCGCTCCTCTGGAGTTAAAGGCTTCCGTTTCACCACAGCTAGAGCGACCGTCTCTTTCACCGCCTCTACTGCAGGACTAGAGGTTTGCTTCTCACGGAGGGACACAAATCCATCTTCTGAGTCTGACTCGGACTCCAGTCTGTCCTGGTCGTTTAAAGATCTCTTTTTATTCTTCTTCATTCTGCTGGACACTTTGATTGGACTGTTAGAGTCCGACTCATTTGACTCGTTCACCGAGGTGGCGCTGGGCGGCAGGCCGTCACAGACGGGTGGCGGCTGCTGTAGTGATGGTCCAAACGGAGGCTCTTGTGGAAGAGAATCAGGGAGCTCGGGTCTGAAGAGCTTAGAGGTAGACAGCTGAGTTCGAGGAAGAGGCAGGAGACTCTCCAGGTTGGAATAGAGCAGATCAACTCCTCGCTGTTTGCTCTCCATGAGTAATTCCCAGTTTACCGACTCTGTCATCGGACTCTGTTGAGAGAGGACAAACATTAAACTGAAAATCATATTTAAGATTTAAAAAAATTCTGATTGGAACAACAAACTCCGAATAAATCAGAAACTCTGTTGTTTTTTAGTCTTTGCAGAGTAGGAGTTCATTAGAAATTTGCCTCCAAGTTGTGGGCGGGAACGTTGGGGTGAACTAAGCTCCTCCCCTTCCCATCACATATTTGTTTGCATGCTCTCCTGCTAGCTTACAGCCCCTCACACCCCCAACCCTAACGTTACAAGAGGAAAGAAAATGGTGAGCAATGTTGAGGCCTTGTAGTTTTGAGCCAGATGCCAATTTGGCTGAAGAAAACGAAGACATAAATGGATCTATTCGACTACAAGTGGATGCATCAGAATGGAGCCGAAGGGAGCTTGTGGCCTGTCGTTGTAGCTTCTACATAACACATGCAAGCTTTTACCAACAGCATGTTTTCTCCTGCTCCTGATTCACAATGATTTGAATAAAGAAACACTCAGAAATGCTATTTTGAAGTTTAATTTTATACAAAAAATTGTTAAAACAATGATTTTTAGTTGAGTGGGTCTTTAAAATCCCTCTTTTATTTGCATTTTATTTTAGTTGCAGCTTTATGATCTACAGTGTCTCTTTGATATATTGCTGTCTTGTGGACTTATTTCAGTGCAAATTGTTTTGAACAGTACACTATTCTACAAACTGGTTGACTATAAATCTTGACAATTAACCTAATCTGTGCTGTCTCTCCTGCAGTCTTTAGAATGCGCTCAGTTTGGTAGAGTTACTTAAATCTTTGATCACAAGCAGATCTTTTGTTCCCATTCTATAATACTGAACTTATTTTTCGATGAAGGGTTTGAGTTTAAATTAGAGAAAAAGAGTAAAAATGTTCTTGTATTCTGAGAAAAGTGCATAAAGTGTGCGGTTAGGGGTTTTATAGCCTTAAAACATCTATATATTCTTACTTCATAGATTTCACCTATCACGTGGAATGTAACTCCCGTTATATACAAGGGACCACTGTATTTGTAACATTAAAAAATGACCTAAAAAAGTTTCAGTAAAAGTCTGGTGCTTTTTCAGAGAAATTAAAACTTGGTTATTTGCTTTTTTCCCATCTTACGATGAGATAATTCTGGTTCATCCCTTTTTAGCTTAAATCTTTCAAAAATAACAAGAAAATTGGCTAAAATAGACAAAATAGAGCCAACAGAACCACTACCCATTACTCATGTTTTGGTGTCAAAGGTTAAGTTTCATGTTAGCTTTATGCATCTTGTTGCATTTTATTTGACTCTTAATCACTCCAGTAAATCCTTTTTTATAAAAAAGATTAATTTTCTTCCCATTTTTAAAGAACCATAAACAAACATTACGTTCCTTTTGTGCTTTAAACGTAGACATTTTTTAAACAGATTAACACATTTATGAAACACTTTAAAAAAGTGCTACATTAATGTCACTATGACAAGAGCAAATGTGTGTTTGACCTTCACAAACATTTATTTAAGTCATTTTGATGGTAAAAGTCTTGTTCCCTGCTCAAATAATACAGATTTTCTGGTGCTAAATGAAGGATTTACCCTGAAAAGTTTCCAAAAGTCTTGGTCAGGTTTGATGTTCAGGAGGCCCAGTTTGCTCTCGGTGCAGCCTTTCTCACACAAGGGCAGAGACGGGACAGGCGAGCCGGGTTCCAACTTCTCTTTAGCTTCAAACAAAATATAAGAAAAAAATAGGTGAATTACTGGGGGAAAAAAAGCTGTTTTAAATATCTGTGTGGCTGCTTACAGATGCTGTCGGTGTGTTTCAGTGTCTCTGCTGACAGCTGTCCATCAGCGCTGCTGCTCCAGAACTGCAGCTGCAGTAAACTCTGCCGGATGTCGCAGCGATTGAGCCTCAGCAGAGATCTCACGTCTGCCGGGTCTGTCCGCACGTTTTCAGCCAAACACAGCAGCTGCAGGAAGCCGCCAACGTTCATCTGAAACAAAAACACTGAAAATGAACTTCTAACTTCTCCAGTTTGAATGAGGAACTCATGCCGAATGGAAGAACGCGACGCAGCGGAACCGTGATTCACTCACAACTGAAGGCGGTTTGAAATGAACCTCCTCAAAGCTGCCGTCAAAGATGCTGCTGAACGCAGGATCTGGAAAAACATGGAAGGATGTGGATAAACACCACGAGCAAAGAGTTTTATCCAGCCACTATTCGGTCATACTAACCGCTGGTAGTGAGGATGACTGGCCTCTTGGTCGTACTCATGAACGTCTTGATGGCGGCTAGAAATCCTGAATCATCGTCAAAAATAACATTGACTTCTTCAAACAGGATGAGCGACGTGGCGGTCTTCTTGCTCCGTTCTTCGCTGCTCTTATTGTCAGAGGTAGAATCTGATGAGGATTTGGCAGCGATATCTTTCTTCTTACTTCCACTCTCAGTTGCTTTCATAACTTTCTTGGGGACAGCTTTAAAAAATAATCAGAATGTGAGTAAAAAGTGAATCAGTTTATATAGATTGTAATTTTTAATGATTGAGTTTTTACCTTTCTGTTCATCTTTTGTGGAGATGGATGGATCCTTGTTGGTGGGTTTACCCACTTTAAAGAAGTTTGCTAAAGAGACTGGAGCCAGACCTCCTTTTTTGGCTCCTCTTGGTGACTGAGGATTTTTCCTGGGAGAAGAAGCCACCCTCCGAGGAGAGTTGCCCTTCCCTGAAAGATGACAAAGCAAATGATCATTTTGGAGTCTTGGAATCAGGTCTTATGAGGTGACAGTAAGTAAATTTGTGCACATACGTGGAGAGGATCCGGGCCTGAGGGAGCCGGAACCGCTGCTTGTTCCGTAGCTGTTAAAGTAGGAGGGTTTGGGTGGGCCGAGTCCCTGACTGTCCACCTGGTGCGATTGAGTCGCCTCCTTCAGTTGAGACAGGATGAGGCGGCCGCTGCGCTGAGAGGAAGCATTCACCTCAAACACCTGAAGAAGAAACAGAACACAAACTAGTGTTAGACACTTTACAGGCCTTGGCTGTCAGAGCCGATGTTTAAGTGCGACGCATTTACACCTTGAAGCCAAGTTCTTGGGCACAAGCATAGACTGCAGCAGTCTTCCCTACACCAGTGGGTCCAACGATGAGCATCGTGTTACACAATGTGTCCTCTCCGTACTCGTCTGCACCGTCCCAGTCTGAATCTGGAGATTAAAAACACAAATTAATTGAAAAGAACTTCAAATTTTTAAAAATTAGGATAAAAAATTTCTCACCAATGCTGCCTTCTTCTTTATTGCTTTTCTGATTTTTCTTCTCCTCTCTGTCTGTGCGAATTTTCCATTCTTTTAGCCAACTAGACAAAAAAAAAAAAAATCCACATGTTTCTAAAGAAGTAAAATGTAAATAGAGGGCAATTCATTAAAGCCCCACTCTAATTATTTTTGATCTATTTTCAAAGTGTTCCCAGTGGTCTTCTAATTATGATAAAAAACATTTTAGCCAAAATCAATAAACCTGTCATTTTCTAGGACAGTTTCTGCAGAGCAGCAGTAATTCATTAGAAATTTGCCTCAAAATTGTGAGACTGGAGCAACCCTGTTCCCCCTTTTCTTTGCCGAGAGCTCTCTGTTAACAAGCTATCAAGTTAAGAAGCATAATTCATATTTATTATTACAAAATACATTGTAATGAATGCAGAGCAGTATCAAAACAAGACTTTGTGGCTCCTACTAAGTTTTGATCAGTAGAAAACAAACTTAATGGCTCTTTTACTGTTTAAGGTACCCAACCGAACATTACTGCTGGTACAACAGAAGAGGCACAGATGTACATGAATCTAGTTGTCTACAAGTGCATTTTCTAAGTGACAAATTCAACCCTTTTCAAACCATTTTTTCTTTTCTTTATCTATGTTCTTTATCATCAGAAAAATGTCACAAGAACAAGTTAAAAATGTTCATCAGAGTGTTTTTCTTCACCTGTGCAGCCTCTTCACAGATGCAGAGTTGTCTATGATTTCACTGCAGAGCTGCGGCTGATATTTGTCTGTCCACAGCAAGTCCTCCGCTGGATCTAAAGAGCACGACGAAAAACAAAAGCATGTTTGTGTTTCAGATTTTTAAAATGAGAGCATAACATTTGAGGAATTACAATCCTTTGGTTTACAAACATTATTTCCCGTTAATGTTGATCAGCATTTGAAATTTCAGAGTCAAACTTCTACATTATTATCATGTGGCTCCTCACCTTTTTTTCTAGTGTCTTCAACCAAAATCACATCATCTATAACAACCACAGAATCATCTTCTTTGGACTTTGGAGCAGGTTTAAGGGAAGACTTCTTCTTCACCTCTTCTCCATCCTGCAGCCTGGACCTCTGAGACCGTCTAGTCCGGCTTTCTCTCCGTGGAGACTCTGGAGCAGCTGTGTAAACGTTATCTTCAGACTGGCTGCACTTCTGCTTCTTTGCTACTTTTCCTGTTGTTTCTCCTTCGTTGCTGCTCCTCTTTCTCTTTCCTCCAACAGGCTGTTGGGTGCTCGAACTTCCAGCTTTGGGTTCTAGTGAATAAATATATTCTATTTTAGGGTCCATCCATCCATTTTCCTGACCGCTTTGTCCCTTTCGGGGTCGCGGGGGTGCCGGAGCCTATCCCGGCTACTGATGGGCGAAGGCGGGGTACACCCAGGACAGGTCGCCAGTCCGTCGCAGGGCCTCAATCACACACCCATTCACTCTCACATTCACACCTAGGGGCAATTTAGAGTCACCAATCAACCTATTAGGCATGTTTTTGGACAGTGGGAGGAAGCCGGAGTCCCCGGTGAAAACCCACGCATGCACGGGGAGAACATGCAAACTCCACACAGAAAGGTCCCAGCCGGGAGTCGAACCGGGGCCTTCTCGCTGTGAGGCGAGAGCGCTAACCACTGCGCCACCGTGCAGCCCTATTTTAGGGTCAACAATTTTAAAACAATGATTCAAATCTTTCTCTTTTAGAGAGAAGACAAACAGTGGAAGACGGATCAAACAACAGGTTAACGCATCATGATATACTAAAGTCCGTCATTTCTAACAGATCCTAACCTGCAGGTGTGGACAGCAGCTGGTGGTCGACACGTCTCTTCATTAGACGATTCATACACGTCTCTGCAGGAAAGTTAGGGTTGGACGTCCTGAACTCCTCCACCAGGAGCTGACGAACACTCTCAGAGAACTCCGGCCTCAAATCCCATCTCTGGGGAAAGAGAAGTTAACAATGACAAGGAAAATCATAGCTCTGGTGAAAATAAAGTAGTGGTGATTGTTCTTTAGATGATAGTAATATGTCATCATACGGTTTGGGCGGGGTTTCTGCAGGTTGACTTTGTCGTCACACCAAGAGAGCCACTGATAGGTGGGAGTGGATTCGGCGTTTGGCTCCACAGGTCCTTCAGATGACTCAGCAGTGATGATTTGGGCCATGGTAGACTCCAAAGAGGACAATCTGTTTTAGAAAAAAGACGTCATATATCACCCAAAAGCCCATTAACCCTTTAACACCCGATCAACATGTTGACTTACTGTAATTTGTCAAGTGTTAGCACGATCAACGTATTTCCATCAGATTCTGAAGCAGAGAAAGCGGCGTAACTTTCTCTGCTTCAGAATCTGATGGAAATACGTTGATTGTGTAAACGCTTGACAAATTACAGTATTTTATTTTTTTTTAAGTTGTTAAAACTTCACAAAAGAAGAAGGTAGCAGGTGCTATAAAGCAGCTCACCGTCTGGTGTTTGTGTCGTGTGAGTGACCGGCTGAAAAGAGGAGCAGGACGCAGAGTAGGCTTCCTTGGACGCCACCGTTTTGGCAATCTGTTTCTTAAAGGACTCGGGCAAGCCGCTTTTCAGGAACTCCCTGCGGGCCTTGAACTGACCATCATCTTTGGAGTTCTCAGAACCTTCACAACTGCTGTCGTCGAATATGGAAATCACTGCCGAGGGCCTCTGAGCAGACTTCTCCTGACCCAGAGAGGCAGATTTGGAGCCTGTCAGAAAAAAAAACAGACTCTTGGTAAATGAGGTGGTAAATAACTGAAGTATTTGTGGTGGTAAATAAACTACCTGGTGCAGTCTTGACGTCTTTTCCAGCAGCTTTTCCCAGAACGTCATTTAGGCTTCGTAAAGCTTTTGGCGGTTTGTTCTTTTCAGGTGCATCCTGGGAAGAAGTGCTCTGGTCCTCAAGGCAGATGATGGAATCCTAAAAACAACCAAAAATAAAATAAAATAAAATAAAAACAGAAAATAGTCTTAAAAAGACAAAAAAATCACTACAAGGTCTAGAAAATAATCCAATCTTACGTTTATTACTTAACAGCATCGATTCTGGGAGAAAATTGAATAATCTGAAGGTTTAAAACAGCTGGACACATATTTATGATTATCATATTTAACCTATTTATAATATTTGTTTTGCATTTGTAAATAAAATGCATCCAAATACTCAATTATTTGTATGAGGAACAGTTTTATCATAAATATTAATTAAAAAAAAAAACTTTCACTATATTCATTTGATGAAATTAAAGTTAATTTTGTTTCCTCTCACCTCATCGTCGCAGTAGTTCCCCTTAAAAACGGCTTTATTTCGTCCCGATCGTCTCACAGTTTCCTGTTTCACGGCAGACTTTTTGTTTTGCTCAATGACTTGTTTTGCTTTTTCCACCAGTTTCTTAGCCTGCTTTCTTTTGCGAGACTCATTGGTCGTCTAAAAAAAAAAAAGAAAAGCATGACTTTTGAGGTACTTTTAAAACACATTGACTTGGATTTACATAAACTTACTCTAGATCTTTGAGAGGAGGTTTTGTCCACTTCAGTTTCAGCCTCTGATGCAGATTTATTTTTATGAACTCTACTAAATTTAATTCTTTATTTAGAAGAAAAGAAGAACAAAGTTAAAATAATCCAATCACTGCAAATGTGAACAATAAAAAGCAAAATTTTCTGAAGGAAATTTGCATCACCTGATTGGACTTTGCTTGGTATCTGGTGGGCTTATGATCTCCGCCACAAACACACCATGTTTGGACTTTCGTGTCTTGGATGGCACGAGCTTTATAGGGCTTTCCTGTGATTTGACAGGAGTAATGCCCTCATTAGAAGCTTGTTGTCTCCTTGTTTTTCTTGCGGGAGTTGTTGGCGTGCTCTGAGATGTTTGTCTAATGACGGCCTCACGTTTGGATCTCCTCATAACTGGCGTTGGGGGAGTTTCTGTCACATCTGGGTCTGCAGGTGAAGTGTTGGAATCCTCTTTTTTCTCCTTAATCCTTTCCTTTTTTGTCCGTTTCTTTGTGGCTTCTTTGATCTCTGGAGGGGTTTCCTCGGCCGTAGGCTGTATGATCACATCCTCAGCATCAGCAGTTTTCTCTGCGGCGTCTTTCTGTTTACCTTGGCTCTTGACAGGTTTACTTTTGGGCCCATCCAGGCTGGGTTGCTTGAAAGCTGCCATGAACTGTTTTCTCTCGGCTTCACTGCACTTTGGAGCGGAATCACTCTCAAGTACATAGAGCTCGAGATCTTCCTCCTGAAGAACCACGTTGGATTTCAGCTTCACAGTGGGAGAGGAAAGCTTGGGTCCTGAATCTGTGGGAGGAGATCTGCCGGTCTCCACAGGACTATTAGACCTTCGTTTCTGGGTGAAGATAGATGCCATTTTGCCAACTGTTTTAACTTCTTCCCTGTTAGGTGAGATTGTATGAACTTCTGCTTGTGTGGTGACAGTTCGAGGTGAGATCTGCAGAGGCGATGCCAAAAAATCCACATGTTGTTCAGCTTTGGGGATATCCATCTCTTCGGCCGTCAACTTCTCTTCTGATAGAATAGCTTCATCTTCACTTTTGTCGTCTTCATCCTTGCTTTGACTGCGCAGAAACTCCTCAAATGAGATTTTGACTGTGCTGTCTTTAACACACGAGGTGTCATCATCGCTAACCTTCGCACTAACATCACACTCTGCTTCTTTCTCCGGCTCTGAGGGACTTTGCTTCTTTTTCCTTTGCTTTCGTGAAGTTTTAGAAGACTTTGATTCATCTCTTGGGGTCAACTCAGAAATTTGAAGTGCTGATTTTGACTTTGAATCCTTTTTCTGCACCTGATCACTTTCAGTCACATCAACCACAGCATTTGACTGTAGTTCTGCTGCAGAGTCTTTGCTCTCTGGGGCTTTTTCAACTGTCATGCAGTCCACATCATTGCTGATACTTTCAGTTGTCACGAGCTCCCGGGCAGCTCTCCCGGTCTTTTTACCTCGTTTCTGAGACCCCTGTCTCTTTCCCTCTGACTTTTTTTGCTTTTCTTCAGCTTGAGGCTTCTGACAGTTTTCTAAAGACGGCTCAGGCGGGCATGTCTGCTCTTTAGAAGAGGGGGCTTTTCGACAGAAATAGCTCATGATATTATTGGAGCGAGGAGGA
>NC_050519.1:13673302-13692109 GCF_002922805.2 Oryzias melastigma
CACATACGTGGAGAGGATCCGGGCCTGAGGGAGCCGGAACCGCTGCTTGTTCCGTAGCTGTTAAAGTAGGAGGGTTTGGGTGGGCCGCGTCCCTGACTGTCCACCTGGTGCGACTGGGTCGCCTCCTTCAGTTGAGACAGGATGAGGCGGCCGCTGCGCTGAGAGGAAGCATTCACCTCAAACACCTGAAGAAGAAATGGAACACAAACTAGTGTTAGACACTTTACAGGCCTTGGCTGTCAGAGCCGATGTTTAAGTGTGACGCATTTACACCTTGAAGCCAAGCTCTTGGGCACAAGCATAGACTGCAGCAGTCTTCCCTACACCAGTGGGTCCTACGATGAGCATCGTGTTACACAATGTGTCCTCTCCGTACTCGTCTGCACCGTCCCAGTCTGAATCTGGAGATTAAAAACACAAATTAATTGAAAAGAATTTCAAAATTTAAAAATTAGGATAAAAAATTCTCACCAATGCTGCCTTCTTCTTTATTGCTTTTCTGATTTTTCTTCTCCTCTCTGTCTGTGCGAATTTTCCATTCTTTTAGCCAACTAGACAAAAAAAAAAAAAAAAAAATCAACATGCTTTTAAAGAAGTAAAATGAAAATAGAGGGCAATTCATTAAAACCCCACTCAAATTATTTTTGATCTATTTTCAAAGTGTTCCCAGTGGTCTTCTAATTATGTGTCCTTGAGTGACCAGAAAGGCGCTTTGAAATAAAATGTATTATTATTATTATGATAAAAACATTTTAGCCAAAATCAATTTTTAATCATTCAATTATTTTCTAGGACAGTTTCTGCAGAGCAGCAGTAATTCATTAGAAATTTGCCTCAGAGTTGTGAGACTGGAGCAACCCTGTTCCCCCTTTCCTTTGCTGAGAGCTCTCTGTTAACAAGGTAACAAGTTAAAAAGCATAATTCATATTTATTATTAAAAAATACATCGTAATGAATGCACAGCAGTATCAGAATAAGACTTTGTGGCTCCTATTAAGTTTCAATCATTAGAAAACAAACTTAATGGCTCCTTTACTGTGAAAGGTACCCAACCGAACATTACTGCTGGTACAACAGAAGAGGCACAGATGTACATGAATCTAGTTGTCTACAAGTGTATTTTCTAAGTGACAAATTCAACCCTTTTCAAACAATTTTTTTCTTTTCTTTATCCATGTCCTTTATCATCAGAAAAATGTCACAGGAACAAGTTAAAAATCTTCATCAGAGCGTTTTTCTTCACCTGTGCAGCCTCTTCACAGAGGCAGAGTTGTCTATAATTTCACTGCAGAGCTGCGGCTGATATTTGTCCGTCCACAGCAAGTCCTCCGCCGGATCTGAAGAGCACGACGAAAAACAAAAGCATGTTTGTGTTTCAGATTTGTAAAATGAGAGCATAACATTTGAGGAATTACAATCCTCTGGTTTACAAACATTATTTCCATTTAATGTTGATCAGCATTTGACATTTCAGAGCCAAACTTCTACATTATTATCATGTGGCTTCTCACCTTTTTTTCTAGTGTCTTCAACCAAAATCACATCATCTATAACAACCACAGAATCATCTTCTTTGGAGGTGGGAGCAGGTCTAAGGGAAGACTTCTTCTTCACCCCTTCTCCATCCTGCAGCCTGGACCTCTGAGACCGTCTAGTCCGGCTTTCTCTCCGTGGAGACTCTGGAGCAGCTGTGGAAACGTTATCTTCAGCCTGGCTGCACTTCTGCTTCTTTGCCACTTTTCCTGTCGTTTCTCCTTCATTGCTGCTCCTCTTTCTCTTTCCTCCAACAGGCTGTTGGGTGTTCGAACCTCCAGCTTTGGGTTCTAGTGAATAAATATATTCTATTTTAGGGTCAACAATTCTAAAACTATGATTCAAATCTTTCTCTTTTAGAGAGAAGACAAACAGTGGAAGACTGATCAAACAAAAAAAAAAAACAGGTTAACGCATCATGATATATTAAAGTCCGTCATTTCTATCAGATCCTAACCTGCAGGTGTGGACAGCAGTTGGTGGTCGGCACGTCTCTTCATTAGACGATTCATACACGTCTCTGCAGGAAAGTTAGGGTTGGACGTCCTGAACTCCTCCACCAGCAGCTGACGAACACTCTCCGAGAACTCCGGTCTCAAATCCCATCTCTGGGGAAAGAAAAGTTAACAATGGCTCAGGGAAAATCATAGTTCTGGTGAAAAATGAAGTAGTGGTGATTGTTTTTAGATGATAGTAAAATGTCATCATACGGTTTGGGCGACGCTTCTGCAGGTTGACTTTGTCGTTGCACCAAGAGAGCCACTGATGGGTGGGAGTGGAGTCGGCGTTTGGCTCCACAGGTCCTTCAGATGACTCAGCAGTGAAGATTTGGGCCACGGCAGACTCCAAAGAGGACAATCTGTTTTCGAAAAAAGATGTCATATTTCACCCAAAAGCCCATTAACCCTTTAACACCCGATCAACATGTTGACTTACTGTAATTTGTCAAGCGTCAACACAATCAACGTATTTCCATCAGATTCTAAAGCCGCTTTCTCTGCTTCAGAATCTGATGGAAATACGTTGATCGTGTAAACGCTTGACAAGCTACGGTATTTTTTTTAAAAAAGTTGTTATTTAAGCATCGCTGGCAACATAAACCACCACTTCACAAAAAAAGAAGGTAGCAGGTGGTATAAAGCAGCTCACCGTCTGGGGTTTGTGTCGTGTGAGTGACCGGCTGAAAGGAGGAGCAGGACACAGAGTAGGCTTCCTTGGACGCCACCGTTTTGGCAATCTGTTTCTTAAAAGACTCGGGCAAGCCGCTTTTCAGGAACTCCCTGCGGGCCTTGAACTGACCATCGTCCTTGGAGTTCTCAGAACCTTCACAACTGCTGTCATCGAATATGGAAATCACTGCCGAGGGCCTCTGAGCAGACTTCTCCTGACTCAGAGAGGCAGATTTGGAGCCTGTCAGAAAGAAAACGGACTGTTGGTACATGAGGTGGTAAATAACTGAAGTATTTGTGGTGGTAAATAAACTACCTGGTGCAGTCTTGACGTCTTTTCCAGCAGCTTTTCCCAGAACGTCATTCAGGCTTCGTAAAGCTTTTGGCGGTTTGTTCTTTTCAGGTGCATTCTGGGAAGAAGTGCTCTGGTCCTCAAGGCAGATGATGGAATCCTAAAAACAACCAAAAATAAAATTAAATAAAATAAAAACACACAATAGTCTTAAAAAGACAAAAAAAATCACTGCAAGGTCTGGAAAAGAATCCAATCTTACATTTATTACTTAATAGAATCGATTCTGGGAGAAAATTGAATAATCTGAAGGTTTAAAACAGCTGGACACATATCTATGATTATCATATTTAACCAATTTATAGTAATTGTTTTACATTTGTAACTAAAATGCATCCAAATACTCAATTATTTGTACAAATTATGTGATGTAAAATCGGGAAAAGAACAGTTTTATCATAAATAATAATAAATAAAAAAACTTTCACTATATTCATTTGATGAAATTAAAGTTTATTTTGTTTCCTCTCACCTCATCGTCGCAGTAGTTCCCCTTAAAAACGGCTTTATTTCGTCCCGATCGTCTCACAGTTTCCTGTTTCACGGCAGACTTTTTGTTTTGCTCAATGACTTGTTTTGCTTTTTCCACCAGTTTCTTAGCCTGCTTTCTTTTGCGAGACTCATTGGTTGTCTAAAAACAAAACAGAAAAGCATGACTTTTGAGGTACTTTTAAATCACATTGACTTGGATTTACATGAACTTACTCTAGATCTTTGAGAGGAGGTTTTGTCCACTTCAGTTTCAGCCTCTGATGCAGATTTATTTTTATGAACTCTACTAAATTTAATTCTTTATTTAGGAGAAAAGAAGAACACAATTAAAACAATCCAATCACTGCAAATGTGAACAATAAAAAGCAAAAAATTTTGAAGGAAATTTGCATCACCTGATTGGACTTTGCTTGGTATCTGGTGGGCTTATGATCTCCGCCACAAACACACCATGTTTGGACTTTCGTGTCTTGGATGGCACGAGCTTTATAGGGCTTTCCTGTGATTTGGCAGGAGTAATGCCCTCATTAGAAGCTTGCTGTCTCCTTGTTTTTCTTGCGGGAGTTGTTGGCGTGCTCTGAGATGTTTGTCTAATGACGGCCTCTCGTTTGGATCTCCTCATAACTGGCGTTGGGGGAGTTTCTGTCACATCTGGGTCTGCAGGTGAAGTGTTGGAATCGTCTTTTTTCTCCTTAATCCTTTCCTTTTTTGTCCGTTTCTTTGTGGCTTCTTTGATCTCTGGAGGGGTTTCCTTGATCGTAGGCTGCATGATCACATCCTCACCATCAGCAGTTTTCTCTGCGGTGTCTTTCTGTTTACCTTGGATCTTGACAGGTTTACTTTTGGGCCCATCCAGGCTGGGTTGCTTGAAAGCTGCCATGAACTGTTTTCTCTCGGCTTCACTGCACTTTGGAGCGGAATCACTCTCAAGCACATAGAGCTCGAGATCTTCCTCCTGAAGAACCACGTTGGATTTCAGCTTCACAGCGGGAGAAGAAAGCTTGGGTCCTAAATCTGTGGGAGGAGATCTGCTGGTCTCCACAGGACTATTAGACCTTCGTTTCTGGGTGAAGATAGATGCCATTTTGCCAACTGTTTTAACTTCTTCCCTGTTGGGTGAGATTGCATGAACTTCTGCTTGTATGGTGACAGTTCGAGGTGAGATCTGCAAAGGCGATGCCAAAAAATCCACATGTTGTTCAGCTTTGGGGATATCCATCTCTTCGGCCGTCGACTTCTCTTCTGATAGAATAGCTTCATCTTCATTTTTGTCGTCTTCATCCTTGCTTTGACTGCGCAGAAACTCCTCAAATGAGATTTTGACTGTGCTGTCTTTAACACACGAGGCGTCATCGTTGCCGACCTTCTCACTAACATCACACTCTGCTTCTTTCTCCGGCTCTAAGGGACTTTGCTTCTTTTTTCTTTGCTTTCGTGAAGTTTTAGCAGACTTTGATTCATCTCTTGGGGTCAACTCAGACATCTGAAGTGCTGATTTTGACTTTGAATCTTTTTTTTGCACCTGATCACTTTCAGTCACATCAACCACAGCATTTGACTGTAGTTCTGCTGCAGAGTCTTTGCTTTCTGGGGCTTTTTCAACTGTCATGCAGTCCACATCATTGCTGATACTTTCAGCCGTCACGAGCTCCCGGGCAGCTCTCCCGGTCTTTTTACCTCGTTTCTGAGACCCCTGTCTCTTTCCCTCTGACTTTTTTTGCTTTTCTTCAGCTTGAGGCTTCTGACAGTTTTCTAAAGACGGCTCAGGCGGGCATGTCTGCTCTTTAGAAGAGGGGACTTTTCGACAGAAATAGCTCATGATATTATTGGAGCGAGGAGGAGAAAAGGGTTTCTCCACCGGCTTGGGCACTGGAGAGAAATAGTTTGTGATCGGTTTGGCGGCAGGACCACCAGTATCTTTGCGAGACTTCTTGCAAGGCTGTTAAAGGAAAGACAAAGTGATTATTTTTATATTTTTAAGGTATGCAATCCAGAATAAAAAATAGCCTAAATACCACAATTATATAGCTTCAATTCACAGGTACTCAACAATAGTTTTAGATTTAGATGAAATATAGCCAATTACGTTAGAGTGGAGCATGACAGAGTTGATAGAAATAATTATTTAGATAAAAAACAAAAATAATTATAAAAAAAAAATCTACAACCAATGCATAAGAATGCATAATGTAGTCTTCTTGCTGCGATTTACAGAACATCAGCTGATATATGACTAAATGTTTATGGGGGAAAAAATTGCGTTGCTTTTTTACCTGAGTGTCAAAGTCCTCAATAACAGAGGCCATAGCCACAACACCAGCCATAATTTGACAGGACCTAAGGCAAAACGAAGCATTCATAAAAAACAAAATTAGAGCAAATTTACACAAACACAGATTCAAACAACCTATTTTATTAAAAAAGTGCAATATCTTATTTTTTTCTCCTCACGTAAAATAAAGCTACAATGTTCACTTGTTGAACATCCAGCAAAAATGAAGCTAAAGCAGTAAAAACAGCTGTTTTGGCTAAATTTATCCGTCATGAGGTTTTATTTATTGGCAACTCACTGTTTACATGTTCAAAAGGTCCTTATTTTGAAAGTACATAATAAACACAAACATTGGAAATGATAGCACTTACGTCAAATGTCGAACCCGCAACTTGTTGAATCTGTGAGGTTGTTTAATCTTTATGTTGTACGGGTCCAAAACGGTCCATTGTCAAAAGTTTCACTGTAAAACAACAAGCTAGCAGATTTCGGTAAATAATAGCTTCATAGTTCCCGCGCGAGCTCCGAACAGTTTACCGCTCTATGAGAAGAAAAAGTGCACCGAGTTACGCTCACGGACTAGGAAGTAATAAACGTCCCAATTTTTAATATATCTGTATTTATTTACTTCATATAAATAGTCCATTCAAAAACGCGCCAGACTGACTGAGAGTGAAAAGCGCCAAATAAATGTGACCTTTGACAGTACGCCCGACCACCAATCACAACACAGAAATTGGTTTCGTCATGTTGTGACGTAGTTAACCCAAAACAAAGATGGCGTCTCGACTTGCAGTTTGTATGAAGAGAAATTTATAGAGCGCCCTCTACCGACAAGGTTGTAACTGTGCGCACATCGCACTTCCCGTGTTCAAACCATAGACTGTATATAAAATAATTTTATTTATACAGTCTATGGTTCAAACCAACCGTGTGGCTCAATGACTGTATATAAGATTTTTTAATCATATTTTTTTTTGTTTTTACAGTCAATGGTGTGGCTTAAGTGCAGCTTTCGTATGACAAATACAGTAACACTGCAAGGATCGATCAGTCTAATAAAATGGGATCAAGGGAAGACCTGATTATCTGTGAAATTAAAGAAAATATTCTAAATCTCAGGGAATTTAAAGTTTTCAAAAACTTTGACAGTATTTGAGAAAAACAATTTTAATGTTTTGTGATGCCAGTCCTTTAAAGTTTGTGATTAGTATGATCTGTAATTCTGTATTTACTTTTACTTTTTCATGATTTTCATTTGTTGCTTTCTTACTATTGCCGCCTTGTTTAATTGTGTGTGTCTGTGTGATTCTTTGTAACAAATGGTAATTTTGCTAATTAGGTTAAAAAAAGCAACAAAAAAAATATGCTACTGATGAATGAAGCTTGTAAAATGGTTATGCTAATAGCAATATAAAACATATATGATATTCTAATGTTTAAAATGTTTTTTTTTAAATAAATGGGAAGCAAAATACACAAATGATCTATTTCCTAGAGATTGACCTAATAATCAAATTAGTTAATAACAGTTTCTTTATAGTGCCACTCAGTACTTTAAGAAGCAGTACGACAAAAAAAAAAAAAGAAACAGTTAAAATTATAATGGCCAAAATATAAGAACTTTAACAAAAACGTTTTTTTCCAGGGAACAATCGTGTTTGAAATGATTCCAGTTAATGTTGATAGGAGGTTCTTATCTTAAATCATTGAAGTCATGCTGAACAGTAGTGCCAACCTTTAACTACCAGAAGCAGAGTGGTCTTTTAACAAAGAACATTTCAGCACATAGTCATGTAGGACAGGAACCAAACCTGGAATCTTCCAATCAGAGGTCGACCATACTATAGTTTCTGAGTTATCTACTTCTATTTCTAGACCTTGAAATTGTTTACATTTGTTCTCATGTTACTAGATCACTATTCCTCCTTGACAATAATTAAATAATAATAATGATTAATGTTAGTGTTTCATGATTGCTGGACATGCGTTTTTAATTCAACAAGTGAACACTTAGAGACCAGCTTTCATAGTAATAATGGAATGGAATTCATATTTTTATAACATCTGTTAATTACGCAATACTCTACACTAATTGGTTGAATATGTTTTCTTCATTGTTAAAGTAAAATAACCACTAACAATTGTATTAACTGAGTGAGACTTTAACAGTGAATTACTAGGAGCCTGTTCAATAAAATGAGATGATTTTTGGTGTAGTAGTACTTTATGAAGTAGGTATACCAAATAGGACAAAACTATAAAGGAATTGTGCTCTTCTAAATAGAGCAAAAAGTGTTGGAATATATTAATTATTAATGGAACACATAAAATTCAGTGACGGTGGACATTGGACCACGGAAATGCTAGCGGTGGCTCACCTGAGTGCATTCAGACAGTAAAGGAAAGTTCCTCAGCATAACACTTCATTTTTCATCCGTACGCCCTTCAAGGTGAGTAAAACTAAATTATATTGTATAACCATTGACGTGACGGTCTATGTGTATAAACTAAGTAGGGGTTGATTTCATGATTTAGAAAAAAAAAATGCTGTAGCCTTAAAAAAATCTTCACTAAGCTAAAAGTTAAGGCTGGAACTTTTTCCTACTCCATAAACATATTCTAACTTTTATGGAAAACTCAGAATTTGTATCAACTTCTTTGCAAGATTTTCTTTTTTATTATTATTATTGTTTGAAGAATATTCCATGAGAACATTTGGAAATGTGTGGGAAGAAACTAAATTGTTGCCTTTACTTTCGATTCAGACTTGTTTCAGGTGGATTTCACTGGATCAAGTTCAAGTTATGGCTGACGCAGTTCCAAAGTCTGGTGAGTGATGTTTACACAATTATGGAGATTCATAAAAAGCGTTATATAAAGCTCAGTTATTACTTTGTAATGATTTATAAATGTCTGGTAAACTGTCAGTAGATATATTCACCTCATACAATCAGGATTAGTGTTTACTTCAATGTCATTTTCTTCTAAACTGAATTGTCATATTATGATTTTAACACTTATAATAAATGTTCAGGTGAATACTTTAATGTCTTCAGAGGAACTCTTTGGGAATTAAAAGAAACTTTAAGTAGTAAATGTGATTCTAAAGAAAACCTTTGATCATCTTCATCATCTTCTTTCTCAGAATCCTTATAAATTATTGTGTTCTCATTAACTTTTAATTAATGGAGATGGATATATAAACTTTAAAATAATATAAGTAAAATAAAAAAATTGATTAGAAAGAAGTCTAGAATAATTCTCTTGGCTCTACTGAAAAAGTGATTTGGAAAACAAGTGAACAATGACTTTTTAATCCACTTCTTGTTTGATTTGATTTGATTTGATTTCCTCCAGAAGCTTGAAGAACAGTTTGTGACTTTTTGGATCCAACAAAATGAAATTAAATTTTTGTTTTGATTCCAACAACCAAACAACTGAACGTCTGTTTTATCTATGGCTTTCTGAGATCACATTTATTGTTGACTACGCTCCAAAATACTGTCTTTATTAAAAAACAAAATGTATACCAAGCATCATGATGTTTAAATGAAATAGTTCTTACTTTAATATTCGATTCAGTATTTTTTTTCCTTTCTTCTATTTTTTTTTTGTAGGGAAAGGTGGTTCCTGTCCAGAGTTAAGGATTGTTTTAATTGGGGGAAGAACATTAATAAAAGGAAGTAAAAGTTCTACTGGAAACTTGATACTCGGTCAAAATGTTTTTGACACCAGCAGTAGAACTGCTCAAAGTACAGCGAGACAGAGAGAGGTTCACGGCAGACTAGTGACTGTGGTTGATACTCCAGGATGGTGGTGGTACTATCCACGAGAAGAAACTCCAGAACTGGACCAGATAGAAATCCAGAACAGTGTCCATCTTTGTCCTCCAGGTCCTCACGTCTTTCTTCTGGTCATTCCTGTTGAGTGGAATTTTCCTCTGATTGTCAAATCATCTCTGAAAGAACACTTGGAACTTTTTAATGCAGATGTGCTCAAACACACAATTGTGCTGTTCACTGCATTTTCCTCATACAAAGAGGAAAACATTCAACATTATATCAAAGTAAACCCATCAGTTCAGCAGATTCTTCAACAATGTGGAAACAGAAAACATTTTCTTCATATCAGTGACAGCGCTGACAGAACCCAAGTCTTGGAGCTGTTCAGGAAAATTGAAGAACTGGTTACAAACAACCTCAACAATCCTTACTCAGTGGATGAAACTCGAGGAACCATTTTGACACAAAAACTTCAAAGTTTTGTAGAAAATGCATCAAGAAGACGCAACAAAGTGCAGAAAAAAAGACAGAATCTCAGAGCTCAGATTGAAGGTATGTTACAAACTTCTTCATTCTTCATTTTAAAAAGCAATTATGATATTTTTGTCTTAATCAGTTTATAATGGTAGGTCCAAATATTTTTGGACCTACCATTATAAAAATGTCACATGCAGAAAAAAATGATTAAACATTTTCTAACTATAATATTTTCAGATTTGGCTTGTAACAATTCATATGAGGTTTCTGATGCTTTATTTATTTATTTTTATTATTTCATTGTCTACAGGTATCAAGAACCTCCCTGATCATTTAAAGTTGGTCTTAGTTGGTCCTCAGTGGTCGGGCAAGAGTTCAGCAGGAAATATTATTCTAGGAAAAGATTCATTTGAAGTGAATAAAAACTGGGATAGTCCAAGAACAGCACAATGTGAAATAGGTCACGGTGTGTTTGCAGACAGACGACTTACAGTTGTAGATTCTCCCTGCTGGTATTACAGACACACCCTTCAGGACACCAGAGAGATGGACAAACTAGAAATAGAGAATAGTTTGTATATGTGTCCTCCAGGACCACATGCAGTTCTCCTGGTGATTAACCTTATAACTGCAGTTAATGCAACGTACCAGAGATCAGTTCAGGATCACATGAGTCTGTTTGGAGATGATGTTTGGAAGCACACAATCATTCTGTTTACAATGAGCGACTGGCTTGGAGTGAAGACTGTAGAGGAGAGGATAGAGAGTGATGAAGGGCTGCAGTGGCTGGTGAACAAATGTGAGAACAGATATCATGTCCTGAACAACCTGGAGCGCAATAATAGAGAACAAGTAAAGGTTCTCCTGGAGAAGATTGAGGAGATGTGGGCAGAAAATGATGATCCTTATTATGAAGTCGACCAGAGAAGAGCAGCAGAAATGGAGACTCTGAGAGAGGATGCAGACAAAAGAGCCAAAATGATGAAGAAGATCATTGAAAGACAGTCAAGAGTACTGAAAGAAATCTTTAAAGGTGAAGTCAAATCATGAGTCTTCATTGATACATTTAAAGAATATTTAAAGTTTGTGATTAAATGTGTTTTCTGTTTATTACAGAGGAGAGACAGTCACTCAGTGAGATCAGAGTTGTTCTGTTGGGTCGGAAAAGATCAGGAAAAAGTACTGCAGGAAATCGGATTCTGTTCATGGAAAAATTTGAAGGAGGATTTTACACAGCTGGTATTAAGAAGGTATCCGATGATTTTATCTTTAAAGTTTTAACAATCCTAAAGTTGCTCAAATCTTAATTGTGTTTGTCTGTGCAGGACAATGAAGATGAAAGAGTTTCTGTGAAACATCAAGGAGATTTTGATGGAGTTAAAGTCTCAGTTGTTGAGGCTCCAGGCTGGTACAAAGACACAAAAGCTCCTGACTGGCTCAAACATGAAGTTCATCGTAGTGTTTCCATGTGTGATCCGGGGCCTCACGCTTTTCTCCTGGTTGTTCCTGTTTGTAAATCATTCACTGAAAAAGATCTCAGAGAATTTGTTGATCTCCTGAAGCCCTTCACTGAGAAAGTGTGGGCACACTGCATGGTTCTGTTCACATGGGGACAATGGCTCGGTAAACACTCAATAGAGGATCACATTGTCAGAGAAGGAAAAGCTCTTCAGGAGTTGTTGACAAAGTGTGATAACAGATACCTTGTTTTCTGCAGGGAATATTCTGATATTCCACTTAAAGATCTGCTCCAAAAAGTTATTGACATCTCAACACGAAACAGGGGATGTTTCTCACATGAAGACAAACAAATAAAGCCAACTTTTTTATCCCAGCAACAAAAACAGCCGATGCTGACAGAAGAGGAGTGGAAGAAGAGAGAACAGATGCTGATTGACAGAATGATGAGAGCTTTAGCAAATGAACCAGATCAAACAGGAATACAACCTGTGAAGGTGGCAAGAAGCATGGATGATACTGTTATTCCTAACAGTGAGTTTAATCTTGTTAAATAAATGAATTGAGAATGAGCTCTGCAGTTTTTGACAACATTTATCTGTTTCAGTGAGTGGAGATGCTACATCTGAATATGGGAGCTTCTCAGGACTTCAAAGAGGACACAGAAATGTTTCTGAATGGCTGAAACAACGTACCAGATTCTCTGATGTTACCTCTGGGATCTACAGCGCTTCTTCAGCAGCGAGTCATGTGGAGGAGTTTGATGAATATCCAGCATTGGAAGATTAGCTGAACATCGATCCACTTCCAGAAAAGAAAGAAATTTCTGCAACTTTCAGAGCTTTTCGAAACACGACAAATATTCGGTGCAGACATTCATTTTAAACCACACAGACACAGAACTGAAACTATAATACAGAACAGAAGAAACTTAAAGATGATAAGGATTTTGATTTCTTACATTCATTTGATACAATTACTACAGATTAACTTTTTAAAAACACTTATCATGAGTCTTTTAACATCTTTTTAAATAGCTAAACATCTTTTTTACATTTAATATTTGTTTTCTTTTGGTCTTTGCTTTTTTAATCATATATTTAAGTGGTAACTTTCTGTTGTAGAATATTCCTCATGTTTCTTAATGGTTTTATCTTTAAATCTATTTGTTCTGCATTATGCTCATCTTCTAAGAAGTGATTAGACATACATTGATCATTCCATTGTTAAGGGATATTGGTATTTTTATTTTAACATAGACTAATATTTTATGTAACTCTGGTGGTATTCAATATAAAGAACTTACCGAAGAATTTAAATGTTATTCTTTCATGTTTCCAGTATCTGAATCATGGCTTTGAAACATGTTTTTGTAGTTGTCAGATAATTGTAAAACTCTTAGGCACCACTAGGGGTCATTTTAGTCTGATTAATCAAATCGAAAACAAAAGGACAGAAAAATATAAAAGTTCCTGTAGCCTTAAATATATTAAAAATGATTGTGAAGCTCTGACTTTTTATTCATTGTTTATTCAGATGATTAAATGAGCCAAACAGAACAGACTCTCTTTTTGTTCAATGTTTGTAACCAGTGGAACTTTATACAACAAACCCAGAACTTCAATGAACAAAATTTTAAAGACTCAGTTTGCAGCAAAGGTAATCTGTCTTTTAGTCTTACAAGAAGCTGAAGGTTATTTTCTTTTCTTTGTACATAAGTCTTGTGATCTCAGCTCCAGACGTTGAAACAGCACTAGTATTATTCAGAAAGTGCTGGTAAAAACTATCCCTTTAGAAGAGTTAAAACATTTTTAACAAACTATAGAGTAGAAAGTAATTATGAAACAATTGGTCATAATGCTATAAACATTAAGATGTTGGTTAATTCTGATAACTTTTTAAAACAGTGACAAGGTTGAAAGAGTTGTGACCATTAATAAAGTCTTTAAGAAAAAGATCCCTATTGTCACAAAGAGGCAGACAGCTGGTTCCACGTGCAGCAGGTTTATTAATAGTCCACAGAATAAGCAGGGTCAGACAGGCAGAGGTCATACACGGGCATGGGATCATCCGAGACGAGCGAGACGGAGAGTCAGAGTCCAGGCGAGGGTCAGGGGCAGGCGGCAGGCAATCAGAATAACAGGGTCGTATGCAGAAGATCAGGTCAGGAGTAAACGCTCAGAATTGCAGGCAGGGTGGCACAAACAAAGCTTCGCGGGGAGTGGAGTGTGGAGCCAGACTAAATGCTGAGGAGGTGATGAGGTGATGGGGAACAGCTGATGAGTCCAGGAGATGGCAGGTGGTGAGCTCAAAACTCTGGTGAGCGCTCCCTCTGGTGACTGGAGACGGTAGCAGCAGGTTGCTCCATGACAGAGACCTCCCCCTTGCGAGAAGCTCCGGAAGCGAGGAATCGTCCGACGCCGGGGTCGTCCACGAGTTCGGGGAGCAGGTCTGTCTGGGTGGCGATGGTGGAACTCACTGATCAGGTAGGGGTCAAGGATGACATCTGTGGTGACCCAGGAGCGTTCTTCTGGGCCGTACCCCTCCCAATCCACCAGATATTGAAGCCGACCCCCCCGGCGCCGGGAGTCCAAGAGCCCTCTGACGAGGTAGACCGCCTCCCCCTCCACCATCACCGGGGGTACCCGAACCTCCGACGGATCAGGATGAGGCTCCGCTTCTGGGGGACCACCGGCAGGTTTCAGCAAGGAGACGTGGAAGGTGGGTGAGATGCGGTATTTGGGAGGCAACTGCAGGCGATAGGACACAGGGGTGATCTGGCGGAGAACCTTGAAAGGCCCCACATACCTCGGACTAAGCTTCTTGCAGGGGAGCCGTAGTCGGAGGTCTCGGGTCGAAAGCCAGACCCACTGGCCTGGAACCAAATCGGGACCAGGACGCCGGCGCCGATCGGCCTGCACCTGGGTTCGGCGAACAGCACGTTGTAGCTGAACATGAGCTGCCTCCCATGTCTCCTCACATCGACGGAACCACTCGTCCACAGTTGGCAGCTCCGTAGATCCGCCCGACCAGGGGAAGAATGGAGGTTGAACCCCCAGCACACACTGAAAGGGGGTGAGTCCCGTGGCAGCCTTCCTGAGGGAGTTCTGGGCGTATTCGGCCCAAACCAGGAATCGACTCCAGTCCTCCTGGTGTTGACTGCAGTAAGTACGGAGGAACCTCGTGACTTCCTGGTTCAGGCGTTCCACTTGGCCGTTAGATTGGGGATGATAGCCGGAGGTGAGGCTCACATTTACGCCCAGGCCCCTGCACATGGCTTGCCACACCCGAGAGGTGAACTGCGGACCACGATCCGACACGATGTCCTCCGGAAGTCCGTAGTGCCGGAACACGTGGTCGAGGAGCTGCTCTGCGGTCTCCAGAGCCGTGGGCAGCTTGGGCAACGGAATCAGCCGGCAGGCTTTTGAAAAACGGTCAATGACTGAGAGGATGGTGGTATTACCTCTTGACCGGGGCAGATTGGTAATGAAGTCCACTGCGATGTGTGACCAGGGACGACGTGGAATGGGCAGGGGTTGCAGGAGGCCGGCTGGAAGCTGTCGTGGCGACTTTGCAGTTTGGCAGGCAGCACACCGGGTGACGTACTGGGCTACGTCTGCCTGCAAAGTGGGCCACCAAAAAGAAGTTGCGGTTAAGGCCTGTGTGCCGGCCATACCTGGGTGTCCTGCGGCTGGAGAGTCATGCACCAGTTGGAGAACTTTTTGTCGATGGGACGGAGGCACATACACCTTATCCCCTGGGCAGGATGGTGGTGGTGCCTCAGCTGCGTTGAGCTCAGCCAACTCTGTCATTAAGTCCCATTGGACGGGAGCCAGGATAAACGACGAGGGCAGGACAGTCTCTGGTGCTACCGACCTCCCTCCAGAGTCATCGTGAAGACGAGACAGGGCGTCAGCCTTTCCATTTTTTGAGCCTGGACGATACGTGATCTGAAAACAGAAGCGTGAGAAGAACAGGGACCAGCGTGCTTGTCGTGGGTTCAACCTCTTGGCTGTCTTAATATATTCCAGGTTTTTATGGTCCGTTAGAACTAGGAAAGGCTGAGCCGATCCCTCAAGCCAGTGTCTCCATTCAGAGAACGCCTCCTTCATGGCCAACAGTTCTCGGTCACCCACGCCGTAGTTCCGCTCTGCATTGTTTAGCTTCCGGGAAAAGTAGGCACATGGAAACATCTTGGCTGGTTGACCCTGGCGTTGTGACAGCACAGCTCCTATTCCTGTGTCCGAGGCATCCACCTCCACAATGAACTGTGCACCTGGGTCCGGGTGACGGAGGATGGGTGCCTGGGTGAAGCGCTGCTTCAGTGTCTGGAAAGCCTCTGAAGCAGCTGGAGTCCAGATCAGGCGTTTGGGGGCCCCTTTCAGGAGAGCAGTGAGAGGAGCTGCCACCATGCTGAAGCCACGGATGAAGCGTCGGTAGAAGTTGGCAAACCCGATGAACCTTTGCAGCTCCCTGACAGTGGTTGGCTGAGGCCACTGTTGCACAGCCTCCACCTTGGCCTGGTCCATGGCCACGCCCTCTGCACCGATGATATAACCAAGAATTGCAATGGAGGTCCTGTGAAACTCGCATTTCTCCCCCTTGGCATACAGCTTGTGTTTGATGAGCCGCTGCAACACCTGTCGGACATGCGTGACGTGTTCCTGAAATGAGTTGGAGTAAACCAGGATGTCGTCTATGTACACGACAACAAAACGCTGTAGCATGTCCCGAAAAATGTCATTGACAAAGGCCTGGAATACAGAGGGAGCGTTACAGAGACCGAAGGGCATGACCAGGTACTCATAATGTCCCGAGGTGGTCGAAAAAGCGGTCTTCCATTCATCCCCCTCCCGCATTCGGATGAGGTTATAAGCGCTCCTCAAGTCCAATTTCGTGAAATACCGGGCCGAACTGAGCTGCTCCAGCGCCGAGGGAACCAGAGGCAGAGGGTAACGGTATTTCACAGTCACTTCGTTCAGGTTGCGGTAATCCACACATGGCCTCAGCCCCCCATCCTTCTTCTTCACAAAGAAGAAGCCTGCAGAGGCAGGTGACGTCGACGGTCGGATGAAACCCTTTGCCAACTCCTCCTGGATGTAGGACTGCATGGCAGCTGACTCCGGTTGCGACAGCGGGAACACCCGTCCTCGGGTGGGCACTGCCCCCGGCAACAGGTCAATGGCGCAGTCGTAGGAGCGATGTGGAGGGAGCTGTGTGGCACGTTGTTTGCTGAAAGCCACCTGCAGATCTCGGTATTGGACCGGCAACCCCTCCTCCACTCCGGTCGTGCTGATATCCATGAGGGCGGCGGCCGCGATCGGCCGTGAGACTGCAGGAGCAGACCCCTGGAGACCCTGAAGGCAGTGTCGCCGGCAGTGAGCAGAGCTGAACATGAGTTTGTGTTCTGACCAGTTTATATTGGGGTTGTGCTTCTCCAGCCAAGGCAGACCGAGGATGACAGGACAGCGGGGAGAGTCTATGGCGAAGAGGCGGAGAGTCTCATAGTGTTGGTCCGGCGCAGTGACAGACAGGTCCTGGGTCAGAAACCGGATCTGACCCGACCCCAGCGGTCTCCCGTCCAGGGCGGTGACTGCCACTCGGGCATCACAGGAGAGCAGTGGCACAGCATTATATCGAGCAAAGTCCAAATCAATGAAATTCCCTGCTGCCCCAGAGTCAATCATAGCCTGCGTTTTCACTGCACGGTCATCAAAGTGCAGGATAATCGGTAGAGTCAAGGTGAAAGCAGGTTCACCTACTGGTTCTGCAGACCGACGTGGTTGACGGTTGGGGCAGGTGTTGCGGATGTGACCTGGCTGACCACAGTAGAGACAGAGATCCTGCTGGACGCGTCGCGCTCTCTCCTTAGGTGAGAGCTGGGTGGAGCCGAGCTGCATGGGCTTGCGGTGTGGGCCAGGGGCCCCCGGGAGAAATGATGAGCCGCCCCTGGAGCTGACAGGGGGTGGCGTGGCTGGCGTGTCCTCAGCAGGTTGTCAAGCTTGATGGTGAGAGCGATGAGGTTATCCAATGACAGTCCCTCGTCGCGACACGCCAGCTCTCGCTGCAGCTCTGTGGTGAGTCCCTCGCGAAAGGCTGTTGTCAGCGCGCTGCTCGTCCAGTCCGTGCGCGCAGCCAGAGTTCTGAAGCGCAGCGAATAAGCTGCAGCGGTCTGCCGTCCCTGCTTGATGCCGTACAGCTGTGCTCCAGCGTCTTTTCCATCCGTGGGGTGGTTAAACACCTCCCGTAACTGCTGCGTGAATGCCGTATAAGAACGGAAGGGCAACGATCCTCCAGTCCAGAGCACAGCGATCCAGTCACGCGCTGCCCCGGTCAGCAGAGAGCATACCAGAGACACTTTGGCCTCCTCCGTCGGATAGAGGCTGGGTTGTTGCCGCAGAAACAGTTCACATTGCATGAGAAATCCCACACATTGCTCTGGATCCCCGCTGAACTTGTCCGGAAGCGCCATCAGAAGACCCGGCGTGTGAGCAGGTGTCGGATCCGATGCGCAGTCAGCGGCGGCAGCTGCGGGTGACGGCTGGAAGGCTGAAGAGGCCGCAGAGGAGACGCTGCTGACAGGTGGGTTGAGCTGCAGGCGTGTCATAATGGCTTCAGTCGCAGCGTTGAGACGTTGAAGCTGGCTTCTGTGTTCGAGCAGTAACACAGCATACCCCGCCGGGTTTGTCGGGGTGGAAACTCCTGCTGCTGGATCCATGTTTGGCGAAGCTTTCTGTCACAAAGAGGCAGACAGCTGGTTCCACGTGCAGCAGGTTTATTAATAGTCCACAGAATAAGCAGGGTCAGACAGGCAGAGGTCATACACGGGCATTGGATCATCCGAGACGAGCGAGACGGAGAGTCAGAGTCCAGGCGAGGGTCAGGGGCAGGCGGCAGGCAATCAGAATAACAGGGTCGTATGCAGAAGATCAGGTCAGGAGTAAATGCTCAGAATTGCAGGCAGGGTGGCACAAACAAAGCTTCGCGGAGAGTGGAGTGTGGAGCCAGACTAAATGCTGAGGAGGTGATGAGGTGATGGGGAACAGCTGATGCTGATGAGTCCAGGAGATGGCAGGTGGTGAGCTCAAAACTCTGGTGAGCGCTCCCTCTGGTGACTGGAGACGGTAGCAGCAGGTTGCTCCATGACACCTATAAACCTGATCAAGAATTTATTCAATTTTTTCTGTCAATGGAAGGGACAGCCCCTGATCCTCTTCTGTACTTTTTGTTATTTTACTTCCTTTGCTCATTCTTTGTGTTCTTCTGATG
>NC_050519.1:13692243-13695553 GCF_002922805.2 Oryzias melastigma
TTCTGCCCTAGAAATGGTGGTTGAATTTCCTGTCAAAGGTCACATTTATCTGGTGCTTTTCAATTTCAGTCAGTCTGGCACATTTTTGAATGGACTATTTATGGGAAAAAAAAACATATTTTCAAAATTATAACGCTTACTGTTTCGTAGACGGTGAGTGGAACATGGAGCACTTTTCTTTTCATAAAATGGTAAAATGTTCAGAGCTCGGGCAGAAACCAGATGAGAACTAATCTGAGTCTATTACAGCAAAATGAAAATGGGGGGAAGTTTAGAGTTTTTTTGCTTATATATTTTCAAATGAATAAAATATATTTTTTTCTCTTTTGAGAAGTTCAGAGTATTTCAATTTCACAAATGATATTTACATTTATGTATATGGAACTCAGAAGAGTGGCTGGGTGGCTCAGTGGGCTAGGTGCAGGGCTGGCACGCAGGAGCCCTGGGTTCGATTCCCAGGGTTGTCCACTGATCCCCACTCAGATTGGGTCCTTAGGCAAGACCCTTGACACCGCTGCCTAACTGGGTCCCTGTGCCCCTCAAGTACAGGGTTGTGTCAGGAAGGACATTCGACGTAAAAACTCTGCCAAATCACTGATGCCAAACAGTGGGTGCTGTTACGCTGTGGCTCCCCCGAAAGGGATAAGCCGAAAGTGAACTACATGTATATGGAATTCGGACAGAAAGAAAAAATAATTTAATAAATAGACCTCATTGATTTCAATTTCTTCAAAAGTATCCCAAAATTCTATGCTTATAATGAGAAGAAACATCCTGAAGAAAATGTTTTTCCAACAAGTTTAATACACCAGTCCAAATTGTGTGGTATATGAACAAGTCTGAAATAAATGTGTAACGGTTCCTAAATAATTATTACATAAGGAATAGATGGTGTTAATATTCTTTTGAAGTAGATTCTTTTTGGGAGATAAAACATTTAGAGGAGTAAAATCTATATCAAGTGTTGTTATCCTCATGCAGTGACTGAGTAGTGTAAGAGAGTCTGAACAAAGACCTTCTTTGATGAACAGTAACTCACTTGTTTACAGTAAGATGGAGGTCAGAAGAGAAAGAACTGACTAAGTTTAAGGTAACAGAACCTTGAGAGTCATCTATTAAAAACAAGGTGGTATCATCAGCCAGTTGACCTATGATGATCTTTTTATCCTGTTACTCTAATTCCACTCTGTGAGTAGCAAGAATTGAATTCTAATGAGGAATAAATGAGATTGAACATTCCTGTCAGATCCCTCGAGATAACATGAACCTTGTGAAATTAAAAATTTTAGTTTGAGGAGAGGGGCGTGATTGGTAGGAATGGCCTCCCTGACCTGAACCCAAACGGTGTTTTGTTGTTGGACTTTTGTGCACGTCATCGTTTGTCCATAAGCACAAAGGTGTCCATCAGTACACCTGGCATAGGGACACCCTGGGTAGGAGATCGATGATCCACTTTGTAGTTGTTTCAGGCGATCTCCGGCTGTGTGTTTTGGACACTCGGGTAAAGAGAGGGGCAGAGCTGTCTACTGATCACTACCTGGTGGTGAGTTGGGTTCGCTGGCGGGGGAGGAGGCCAGAAAGACTCGGCAGACCTAAACATACTGTGAGGGTCTGCTGGGAATATCTGGCTGAGCCCTCCGTCAGGGAGGTCTTTAACTCCCACATCCGGGAAAACTTCAAGCAGGTACCGAGGGAGGTTGGTGACATTGAGTCCAAGTTCTCCACCTCTATTGTCTCTGCTGCTTTCCGGAGCTGCGGTCGCAATGTCTCTGGTGCCTGTCGTGGCGGCAACCCCCAAACCCAGTGGTGGACACCGGAAGTAAGGGATGCCGTCAAGCTGAAGAAGGAGTCCTATCAGGCCTGGCTGGCTTGTGGGACTCCAGAGGCAGCTGAAAGGTACTGGCAGTTTAAGCAAGCTGCGGCCCGGGCTGTTTTGGAGGGGAAAGCAGTTTTCTGCAGGCACCATTTTCAGTGCAGGTGGGGATCTATTGACCTCAACTGGGGACATTGTTGGGGGTGTAAGGAATACTTTGAGGATCTCCTCAACCCTGCTGACATGCCTTCCGTTGAGGAAGCAGAGGCTGAGGACACCAGGGTGGAACTGTCCATCACCCAAGCTGAGGTCACCGAGGTAGTCAAAGAGCTCCTCGGTGGCAAGGCTACGGGGGTGGATGAGGTTCTCCCTGAGTACCTCAAGTCCCTGGATGTTGTGGGAGTGTCTTGGTTGACACGTCTCTGCAGCATTGCGTGGCAGACAGGAACCGTACCTCTGGACTGGCAGACTGGGGTGGTGGTACCCCTTTTCAAGAAGGGGGACCGGAGGGTGAGTTCCAACTACCGGGGAATCACACTCCTCAGCCTTCCTGGGAAAGTCAATGCCAGGGTGCTGGAGAGGAGAGTCCGCCCGATAGTCGAACCTCAGATTCAAGAACAACAGTGAGGTTTTCGTCCTGGTCGTGGAACAGTGGACCAGCTCTACACCCTCTTCAGAGTGCTGGAGGGTTCGTGGGAGTTCACTCATCCAGTCCATATTTTTTGTGGATTTGGAGAAGACGTTCGACCGCGTTCCCCGTGGTGTCCTGTGGAGGGTGCTCTGGGAGTATGGGTTCCGGGGAGCCTTACTCAGGGCTGTCCGGTGTCTGTACGACCGGAGCAGGAGCTTGGTTCGCATGGCCGGCAGTAAGTCAGACCTGTTACCGGTGCATGTTGGACTCCGGCAGGGCTGCCCTTTATCACCGGTTCTGTTCATAGTTTTTATGGACAGAATTCTAGGCGCAGCCAGGGGCCGGAGGGGATCTGGTTTGGGGACCACAGGATTTCTTCTCTTCTCTTTGCTGATGATGTTGTTCTGTTGGCTTCATCGAGCCAGGACCTCCAGCATGCATTGGAGCGGTTTGCAGCCGAGTGTGAAGCGGCTGGGATGAGGGTCACCACCACTAAGTCTGAGGCCATGGTTCTCGACCGGAGAAAGGTAGTTTGCCCTCTCTAGGTGGGTGGAGTGCTCCTGCCTCAGGAGGAGGAGTTTAAATATCTTGGGGTCTTGTTCACGAGTGAGGGAAGATCGGAGCGTGAGATCGACAGGCGGATTGGAGCTGCGTCCACTATTATGCGGTCACTGTACTGGTCCGTTGTGGGGAAAAGAGAGCTGAGCCAGAAAGCAAAGCTCTCAATTTACCGGTCGATCTTCGTTCCACTACTCACCTATGGTCATGAGCTCTGGGTCGTGACCGAAAGAACGAGATCCCGACTACAAGCGGCTGAATTGAGTTTTCGCCGGAGGGTGGCTGGGCGGTCACCAGGAGAGAGCTCA
>NC_050519.1:13695653-13698093 GCF_002922805.2 Oryzias melastigma
CACATATTGTTATTAAGTGATAACACTAGTTTTTAACAATAAAACAACTTTAAAACTCCTCATTGATGGCAAAATAATATATTAATTTAACCTCTAAAATTGTACATACCATTGCTGTTTTTGATATCTGTTGACATTTTAATTAAGAATTGTGGAGAAACACTAAAATGTTTCTTTTGACAAGTTTGTAGAGGTGTTTGATATAACTTTCCCTTCTTATTGTGGATTTTCATTGATTTTTAATTTTAGCTGTTAAAATAAAATATATTTACACTTGTAAATCAACAATGGAAGTTGAAATGAAATATGAGCATTAGCAAATAAATTCTAATTTTCTTAAAAATATGCAATTAAATATTAAAAACATTTCAACATCTAAGCTCCTGATGATTAGATTTATTATTAATATGCAAAATACAAACAATAATACAAAAAAGAGAACCGACCAACTCTCCCCAGCTGCTTTCGCCCAAGGGGAGAGTTGGTCGGTCCTCTTTTTTTCTGGGAGGTCAAGGCCCCAGCGAAGTCGCTCGTGATTCAGCGCTGTATGCACTGCCATTCTGGAACACCACGAGACGAGATATGTGCCGGTCCGACCTGTCCTCAACCAGCTCGACCAACTCCCAGTAGTGGCCTTGTCGCCGATCGCTATTAATACTGGGTGTATTATCCCTTAGTGTAAACTAATGGTTTCACTTCCGGTGCACTTTTTTTCAGTGTGCTTTGGCAAACATGAATGACATACTATATATTACTTGTAAATAAAATATGAAGAAACGTAAATATAACTATGAAAGGCTTTTTCTAGAGCAAATATACATTTTGAGCTGCAGTGCATGGTGGGAAATATGTGACTGAAGTGACAGTTGTCACTTCCCGATCCCCTTTGCCTAACCACGCCCTAATCGCGCACATGTATATTACGTCACTTCCTCTTTGCCGCCAACATTTGAGACGGTGGAGAGTTTTGGATTTGATTTGCGTCAGCTGGATTTGATTTCCGACAGTTGGGTGATCGGGTGGCCGAAACAGAGATCCGACAACAGTATATTTAACAGCTGGTTGCCACAGTCGCTACTATTTCATAAACCGTATTCCAAAAACATCCATTCATCTGTCAGTAACGGATCACCTCCTTCAACAGAGTCACCACGTTTAAAGGATGACATGCAGTTACGAACTGAAAGGTAAATACAACTTAGCTTCAATCCTTGATATTCGTGCTTCGTTGCTAATTTAAACCGTTCATACATTTCATAAATACAACGTTAGAATATTTGTTTCTATAAAGATCTAAAAACGTGTTTTGTATGTTCGTTTTAGTATGTACTTGCACAGAGTTTTTCCTCAAAGCTGCAGGTGCCATCGATGGATGCCACATCAGGATCAAACCTCCTTGTGACCCTGGCATCATTCCAAAAGCGCCCTCCATTATAGAGCGTGCTTTTGGAATGATGAAGACAAGATTCAGAGGTATCTTCCTGCATGTGCTGGAGGTTCATCACACCCTTGTACCTCACGGAAGTGAACACATAGCAGCATTTTATATTCCTTGGAATATATTTCTTTTAATTTATATATTGAATTTATATATTGCAGGTTGTCACAGCTTGTGCCATCCTCCACAATATCTGCCCCTGTGCTGACGACACCGAGGCCCCAGAGGACGATGTGGAGGTGATGATGAGGAGGAAGCTGGTTTGGAGGCCACCAGCGGTGCTCTCTGGAAGGACCAACTACCTACTGAGGTTTCTGCCCTGGGGGAGGTACCACCTGACATGGATTACTTTTAACAGGTAATTAATTAATCAATTGATTTTTAATTATTCAATAATTTAATTAATTGAGTTTTTGTTAAAAACGTTTTAGGACAGTGCATGCATTATCTTATATTTATGGATCATCTTTGGTCATGCAGCATCCGTCCACAGCTAACCCTGTAAACCCTGAAGATGGATGATGCAGTCTACAGTGAAGATGCATCCTGAAACTCTGCAGACCATCCTAGAAGATGTTCCAATCACCACCCACAAAGTTCCATCCTCGTGTCTCAGTTGAAGCATCTCATCCATGTCGACCATCTTTGTAAATAGTGTTACAATGAATGACCATTACTGTGTTGGATTTATACCTTTATATATATAAAAAAGGAAACATTTTAATACATCAAATATAAACTTCATTTATTCTCAGAAATCAAATGTGGTTATTTGTTGGCATTTTTTTCCAAGAGACTATAAAGTTGGTCAAAAGTCTCCCTCCTCTCTCGTGCCCTCTGCTCTTCTGCCTCATGTCCTCTCTGATCAGGTCTAGAAGCTCTTCACTAGTCGAGTTTCCATTGACTCTGAAATTTTGTAAATTATGCATCCCGTCGTGTTTTTAAAAAGAAAAAGGTCCAGCAGCTTACCTGTTAGAATGGTTATTCATTTAAAATCCACTG
>NC_050519.1:13698173-13698488 GCF_002922805.2 Oryzias melastigma
ATGAATGACATACTATATATTACTTGTAAATAAAATATGAAGAAACGTAAATATAACTATGAAAGGCTTTTTCTAGAGCAAATATACAATTTTAGCCGCAGTGCATGGTGGGAAATATGTGACGGAATGGGTGATGTCACAGAGGCGCCAAAATCCTGGCAAAGTTGTGACGTATAATGTCCGCGCCAGCGTGGTTTAGGTAGGCTCCCGTTCTGCCAATCGACCTTATTCGTGGCTCTCCTGCTTGCTGAACTGTTGGTAGGTGAACCGGTCCTATTTGTTGTTGGAGGTTCGTTCTTACTATGCAAATAAAAT
>NC_050519.1:13698734-13705996 GCF_002922805.2 Oryzias melastigma
GCTACAGCTAATGCTAACAAGCTAAAGCAAATGTTTTTCGCTCCAAGCAATTCCTCTAGTTGTTGCAGTAAAACAGAAATGTATTGTGGCACTAAATACTGAAAGTAAAAGCATGGTTTTAAAAGTTAGATTTAAGTTCTACCTCTGTTTTTTCTCAGGTGTCCAGGCGTCCTCATTGAAGATGAGTTTAGCTAACTTCAACCTGCTAGCCTGGAGGCTCCACGTGTTTTATGTAGGTGAAGAAAAACCGGATTATATATTTTCCTGTAACATTTGGATGTCGGTGATGAAAATGGTGAATAGGAAGTGCCGTCTGATGCGATAACTGACGATGTTTCTTGATCACTGTTCTGAGCTCTAAAGTGACTAACTGCTTCTTCATGTTTTATTATTTATGTAAATTTTAATTTTTATACAAATGTGGTTTTCCAGGAAAAATGGAGCACACAAGCTCAAGGGGGTTGAAGGTTAAAATAAAGGTAAAATGTGTGAATTTTTAAGTTTACAGCATTTTAAAGTTGAAGTATTTGTTGTATATATTTTTTTCTTGTTTTCCTCAGTGATGGACAAACTCCATATTATCTGCCCAAACGAAGGAGGATGGAGGTGAATATGCTCTTATTTTTTTTTAAATTGAAACTGTTGGCTCCTGTTGTGATGAAACATAAACTGAAACAGCTGGAATTACCGTCAGATTGTTCAGTGTTGATCATAAGTTTTCTGAACACAAAATTACAAAATGTATATATATATTTTCACAAAACTTTAGTTGGTCTCATAGTACTTTTGTTTTTGCAGGTGTTGGGCTGGTTGGTGCTCATAAATACGGGTACATGCAACTTTGGTTGCTTCTGGTAAGTTTGTACCCCTGTTGATCTAACACTTTTAATTTGTTTATTGTGGATGTAAAGGATGTGATCCTTAAATGTAGATTGATTGCTGCAAAAGTGGCTTAGATAAACTTTTTAACTAAATGATCAGCTTTTTCAATGATGAAAGCTTGGAATAGGAAGTGCCGTCAGATGCGATAACTGACGATTATTTCTAATCCACTTTTCTGAGAACTAACACAAAATCACAAATATTGTTTTTGTTTTCCATTGTTTCCTTATTTTTTTAACAGTGTCCCTGCAGATCTAGCTGTTCCCTGTGATGCTTCAAGATGAGTCAAGAGGTAAACTTCTGACTTAACTACATGTTTCTGTAAAGAATTATTGTGATGAAGCTAAACTGAATATAGCTGGAATTACCGGCAGATGGTTCAGTGGTGACTCTCGGTTTTCTGAATAACTACGTTTTTTGATGATGCTTGTTAGTGGAAATATGTTTTGTTTATTGTCTTTTTGTTTTTATTTTTTTCAAGGATGAAATGGGAAAAGGTGTATCTGTATCATTATGGAACATAATTCTGCTCAGTGTGGTAAGATTTATTAATTTATTGCATAAAGATGCAACTTTCTTGACTTTTTTTTTTAGCTGAAGACTTTTTGTTTCTTCTTCAGATGGAGACTTGGAAGAATTACCGCCTGATAACTGCTTTGAGGAGTTGCAGCAGTTTTCTTTTAACCTTTTGTTTNTATTAATTTATTGCATAAAGATGCAACTTTCTTGACTTTTTTTTTAACTGAAGACTTTTTGTTTCTTCTTCAGACGGAGACTTGGAAGAATTGTCGTCTGACAACTGCTTTGAGGAGTTGCAGCAGTTTTCTTTTAACATTTTGTTTCATAGCCAATTACTATGTATAAAATCAACAGCATTTATGTAAAGTTGCTTAAACAAATTTATATTTTATGGGGGGATATGTTGCTACTGTTGAGGTGAACAGAAATACTCTTAGTTAACCTCGCATTTCATTGTTTGCTCTGATTTAGTTACTTGTCAACAAGAATACTAATAAATTACTACATCAAGTGACATTAATAAATGCTGGTCTTTTTTTACAGAGTGACTATTGTTTAGATAATGTAATTTAGTCTGACCTCCATGATTTGCTGATTATTTTATTCTTATCCTGCTTAACCTTGACATATTGCCTCATCTGATAATCTGTTAATGTTCAAAGAACATTCATTAGTAAAACATTTGAGGAAATATTTATGAAACAGATTTTGAAAAATCGGAATTATGTTGTGGAGCTGTGGTGGCAAACTTTACAACTCTAGCAAAGAAAATGGTTATTTTAAGAAGTTCTATCAAAACTCAGTGAATCAGTGTTCGCTTCACATCATATCATTATTCAGAGAAATAAAAAGCTCAAATTTGATCTTTAAGGTGGAGAGTACACGACAAAAAATTCTGTCAGATGCTTTACAGAGGANATTATGTTGTGGAGCTGTGGTGGCAAACTTTACAACTCTAGCAAAGAAAATAGTTATTTTAAGAAGTTCTATCAAAACTCAGTGAATCAGTGTTCGCTTCGCATCATATCATTATGCAGAGAAATAAGCTCAAATTTGATCTTTAAGATGGAGAGTACACGACAAAAAATTCTGTCAGATGCTTTACAGAGGAGAGTCAATGTAAGGCTTCTAATGTCATAATGCAGATTTTGCCTGATACAAAACTGACTTTCAAATGGATCCAGTGCACAAAGCCACACGGCCATAATATGTAACTAGGAGTAATGACACTTTATGATAGAGATAATTAACATTTGATCCCAATTATACTCTATACATTTTCAAATTTCATGACAAAAATTTCCAATTTATCTTAACAGATTTGCTAGAAATGGCTCTTCAGTTTTTGGCACTAAAAGCTGAAGTTTAGCCAATTGCCTTAAACTTATATTTTTTTTATAGATGGAAGATACTGTTTAGGAGAGTAAATGTAAGAGGCAACAAACCGAAACTATCTTTGGAAAATCATTTTTCATGTCTCTAGCCTTACATGTGACAGTAAAATGGACATCAGTCTGTTACAGGAGATAATTGCTTTTTGAAATGGCAAAGAAACTGGGGAGAAAAACATTTTAATAGGTGTAGCTGTCTAAAAAAAAAAAAAGATTTTATTTTGTTAATTTGAGTTGCATTTAATTTTATGTCTCATTGCTGACCCCTTGTGGTTAACTGAAAAAACTGACTGTGCATGCGCTGTCCACGCGTTGGATCATAATGAGCCAGGTGTCGCAGCATTAGCATAACGAAAAAAGAACACAGAGAACACGCTGGACGAAGACGGAACGGAGCACGGTGGAAAGACTGAAAATGGACGAGCAACTCCTTAAAATGTGATCAGAGGGCACACGGTAATATTGTTTTATTGTATTGTAGCTTTGAAAGTTTTTTTTTGTAAAAATTGCATGTTGAAAAGTGTATTTGTTTTTCTTTCTATAGTTTTTCACGGTGATTCCTTGGTGATTCTTTGACGATTCTGTGGTTACGTAAAAAATAAATGACCAAAAGATCATCAGTCGGAGCGTGGCTTTTTCCTGATCGGATTGAAAAACTTAAGGAGCAGCTACAGTGAAAAACGTGACCTGTCGGTGCCACGTGGGAAGCCTACGGGAGTCTTCGTTGTCGCCATTGGAAAAGGCCTGCAGCAGCGGTGAAGCTGAAGAGCGCAGCCACATCAATGGAGACGAATAAGGACTGAACTTCTCAGCACAGTGCATTCTGTGTCTAACAGGTCAGACTGTCATCAGAGTTGGTAAAGGACGGTAAAGAAAAAAGTTTAAAAAGAAGAAAAAAAAAAGGGTTTCCAAAATGTTCTAAGTTGCTTGTTATATTTTGTCATTTAAATCCTACTAAGTTTGTTACTGTTAAACATTTAAAGATAGAGTGAATATNCTAAGTTGCTGTTATATTTTGTCATTTAAAGCCTACTAAGCTTGTCACTGTTAAATATTTAAAGATAGAGTGAATATTGTTAATACTGTTCTGATGATGACTACTGAAACTTGTGATCTAGATGTCATTAATGATGCCTTACAATCTGAGAAAGCTCAATTAGAAGAGAAGTTAAACAGTGTTTACCTTGATGAATCAGAAAGGGAACAAATTGAGGTACGCATAGGAGAGATTTGTGCAGACCTTGAAATACACAAAATCGAAATACAACCAGGTTCTCATGGTGACTCAGAGGTTAGACGTTCAGAGAGAGAGAAACGTTTGACTGAAAAGATGTTTGAGCTTAAGAAAGATGAGTTGATCAAGAGAGAAAGAAGTTTCTTGTCAACATACATGCAATTCAAGGCAGAAGTTCAGTTGACCAGATCCAAACTTAAAGTGCAATGCTCCAAATCAGACCTTGGTGAAAGAATCCGTTCGATCGAACAATCTGAATGTGATGTAAAACATCATTATGAGTCAATACGTGTATTAACTGCACCACCTCAAGACATTAGGAGGGAAATGGACAGTTGTACATCAGTCTCTGCTGAACTAATTCTACTGTTGAAAAGGCGTTATGCAGATGTAGACAAGGAGTTTGATGCTGAAGCAGTAAAAGAGTCGCTCCAGAAGTTACTTCAAAGACAAGATGCAAAGTCTATATATGGATCAACAGTATCAAGAGCAGAAAAGAGTCAGCATGATTTTAGTTCTCAAAGCAGTCATGTAACAGCAAAAAGGGCAGATGCTGCGGCACGCTTAGCGGCAAAAAGAGCTGAGGTTAACAGAGAAATAGAAATTTCTGTGCAAAGACAGGAAATTTTGGTTCAACAAGAAAAGCTAAAAATGTTGGAAATTCACAGAGATCTTGATGCAATCAAAGCAGAATATAATGTTTATGTTGAGGAGGAATCAAAGGCAAAGGCTGAAATAAGAGATGAGGTAGAAGTCACTTCATTAAGTCAGCTCTCAGAACAGTCGCATGGAAGTTTGCATCCTCGAGTTCATCCGAGTGCAGCTCCACTTCCTCCACCAGTCACAACAAACATTCAGGTTTCAGAGAGAGTTTCGGTTTCCCAAACTAGTGATGCTCAAGTAGCAGGGAAAGACAGTGAAGTGTCTCTGGTTGAAGCACTGAAAGAATCCCTGACAATGACAAGACTTCCAGCTCCAGAACCGTTTGTGTTTAGTGGAGATCCTCTTAAGTTTGTAGAGTGGAGAACATGTTTTAAGGCTCTCATAGAAAGTGGTTGTGTAAGTTCAGCACATAGACTTTTCTATTTGAAAAAATACACAAGTGGAGAAGCGCTTAGCGTGTTGGAAGGAACATTCTATCGTAGTGATGAGGAAGCCTACATTCAGGCTTGGGAAGCCTTGAATAAGCGTTATGGCCATCCTTTTGTAATACAGAGAGCATTTAGAGGAAAACTAAGCAGCTGGCCAAAGATTGGGTCAAAGGAGTCACTCAGATTGAGAGAGTTCAGTGATTTCCTCACTTCCTGTAAAAATGCAATGCCTTATGTGCCAGGTCTTAAGATCCTAGATGACTGTGAGGAAAATCAAAAAATACTCCTGAAACTTCCAGACTGGGTAACGGCTCGATGGAACCGACATGTGACTAAAACGTTGGATGAAAGAAAAGAATATCCTGGATTTGTGGAGTTTGCAGAGTTTGTGGCTGAAGAAGCGCAAATAGCATGCAACCCAGTCTCCTCTTTGTTTGCATTAAAAGTACTTGAAAACCCAGTCAGAGAGCAAAAACGCGTTAAAGCAAGTGCTCTGATTACAACAAAGGTGATCAAAAACTCAAGGACCTGTGATGGAAGACAGAGTAACAAAACAAACCCTGACACCTTTTCAGTTAAGAACAAAAGACAGATTGAATGCATTTGCTGTAAGGAAAGTCATTTTATTTACAAATGTGAAAAATTTGCAGCAATGTCCCTCCAAGAAAAGAAAAGGTTCATCACTGAAAACAACATGTGCTTTGGCTGCCTCAGAGTTGGGCACATTTCCAAGAACTGTCGTCAAAAAGCCAACTGCAATATTTGCAGGAAAAGCCATCCTACTCCACTTCATGAAGATCGTCCTCAAGTGGACAAATGGGAAAAGAAGATAGAAGAGGAAAATACCTCAGCAGTGTCAAACAACGTGAGAGTGGATCATAACAATCGCACTTCAATGATTGTTCCTGTCTGGTTGTCATGCACAAAGGGTGAAGAACAGGAAACCTTGGTTTACGCTTTGCTAGACACACAAAGCAGCAATACCTTCATTGACCAAGAAATTGCGGACAAGCTCAATGCAGACACTGACCCTGTCAAATTAAAACTTACAACAATGACGGATAAAGGTTCAATCATGCCAAGTTTCAGAGTAAATGGGCTCAAAGTAAGAGGCTACAACTCACAAGAGTACATAGAACTACCTCCCACATATACTCGTGAGTACATTCCGCTTGAACAAAACAGCATACCCACTTGTAAAACGGCAGAAGCATGGCCTCACTTGCACAATATTGCAAGGGAAATGCCCAATCTGTTGGATTGTCCTGCAGCACTTCTGATTGGCTATGATTGTGCAAGAGCTCTAAAGCCAAGAAAAGTAATCTCAGGCAACGACTACGACCCCTATGCAGTAAAAACGGACTTAGGGTGGAGTATAGTGGGATCCATGAAGCCTTGGACAAGTGCTGTGGATGTAACTGGAACATGCCATCGCATTAACGTGAAAGAGCTGCCATCCATCACACCTTCNGTTCAATCATGCCAAGTTTCAGAGTAAATGGGCTTAAAGTAAGAGAATACAACTCACAAGAGTACATAGAACTACCTCCCACATATACTCGTGAGTACATTCCGCTTGAACTAAACAGCATACCCACTTGTAAAACGGCAGAAGCATGGCCTCACTTGCGCGATATTGCAAAGGAAATGCCCGATCTGTTGGATTTTCCAGCAGCACTTCTGATTGGCTATGATTGTGCAAGAGCTCTAAAGCCAAGAAAAGTAATCTCAGGCAACGACTACGACCCCTATGCAGTAAAAACAGACTTAGGGTGGAGTATAGTAGGATCCATGAAGCCTTGGACAAGTGCTATGGATGTAACTGGAGCATGCCATCGCATTAACGTGAAAGAGCTGCCATTCATCACACCTTCCTGTGTCATCAAAGTGTTGGAAACAGATTTTGTGGACACAAATCCCAAAGAAGGAAACGTATCTCAGGAAGATTTTCAGTTTCTGCAGTTCCTGAATGACAACATTCACTACAACAGTGAAGGCCATTTGGAAATGCCTTTACCTTTCAGAGAGCGCCCGCAACTTCCAAACAATAAACAGCTGGCAACATTACGCCTAAAACATCTAAAAGGAAAAATGCAAAAAAATCCAAAATACAAAGAAGACTATGTGAGATTCATGACCAGTGTC
>NC_050519.1:13706654-13714768 GCF_002922805.2 Oryzias melastigma
CAGGTAGTGCTTGGGTACATAAAGAATGAAGCGCGTCGCTTTCATGCCTTTGTTGCAAATCGAGTGCAGAAAATCAGAAACCTCACAGACCCAAACCAGTGGTTCTACATTGAGACAGCCCAAAATCCAGCAGATCACGCATCTAGAGGACTCAAGGTGGCAGAGCTTGCTGAATCAAACTGGATCACCGGACCTAGTTTTCTGTGGGAACAAACACTCACCACAAAACAACATTCTCCAGAGCTTTTAGTAGGGGACCCAGAAGTAAAAGTTCTAAAAACGCAAGCAGAACAGAGAGACAGTTTTCTTGAGAGGTTCTCTAGATTTTCTGACTGGGATACAGTGCTGAATGTTGTTGCAAGGATCAAAAGACTTGTAAAAAGAGACAAAACCGGACCAGTTAGTGTTGAAGAGAGACAAACAGCCTCATTAGCACTAATCAGAGTAGCGCAAAGAGAAGCTTTTGAACAGGAATGGAAGCAGTTGAATCAAAACACAGGCAAGCTACCCAAAACACATAAGTTGTACCAACTTGATCCCATTTTTGTTAATGGTGTACTTAGGGTAGGAGGCAGGCTAAGAAAATCCACTGCATCATTTGAACTGAGACACCCAGTGATTCTTCCCAAGGAAGGAATTGTTACTCGCCTTATTCTAGATTGGTGTCACAAGAAAACGCAACATCAGGGCAGAGGCCAGACACTAAATGCACTTAGAGCCAATAGCTATTGGATTGTAGGTGCTAGCAAGGTTGTGGCGAAGGTCATTAAAGGTTGTGTGACGTGTAGGAAGGTTAGAGGGTCAACAGAAGAGCAACGTATGGCTGACTTGCCAGCAGATGGAGTGGAACCCTCACCCCCTTTCACGTACACTGGATTAGACTGTTTCGGTCCTTTTATTACCAAACAAGGAAGAAAGGAATGTAAGCGTTATGGTCTTTTCTTTACCTGTTTGAGTTCAAGGGCCATTCACATCGAGATGCTGGAAGATCTCTCAACAGATCTCTCAGAAGACCGGATCCAGATGACCGGAGAGGTCTGGCTGGTACATACTGGGTCATGAGGTCAGTCATGTATTTTGGTGCTAAACCATTCAAAGCTTTATAAACCAGTAACAGAACTTTAAAGTCTATCCTCTGACAGACAGGTAACCAGTGTAAAGACCTCAGAACTGGACTGATGTGGTCTACTTTCTTGGTCCTTGTGAGAACCCGAGCAGCAGAGTTCTGAATAAGCTGCAGTTTCCTGATGGATTTTTTTGGTAGTCCTGTAAAAACACTGTTACAGTAATAAAGTCGACTAAAGATGAAAGCATGCACTAGTTTCTCCAGGTCCTGCTTAGACATCAGATCTTTAATCTTTGAAATAGTTTTGAGCAGTGCTTTAAATGGACAACAAGAAGTGACGGTGCTCTCTTTATCGGAAGTCGAAACATAAAATAGAATCTTGAATGTAAATATTAATCGATGTAAAGAAGTCATTTTTTTCAACATGTCTTGATATGAAATAAGAAAGAGGGAGCTCAAGTCTTGTCTAAAAATAAATGTAATCAAACACTAACATGTGTTCATAAAATTATTTTAATTATTTTTTCATAAAAATTTTTAATTATTTTAAAGTTGAAGACGAAACTTTGGTTGGTGATTTTTATGGAGGAGCTGTACAATTCTGTATGATATGCAACTTATAATTTATAAACTACAACCAAAACCGTGAAAAAAAGAAAAACGAACTTTAAACAAGAAGTCCAAACACATAACCTCAGAGTGAAATCTATTTCTACAGAGCAAACCCTCATCTAAAAATGTCGACAGCATGCTCCTCTTGTTGTTTCAAACTGCTGCATCGGTACATTCCATTGAGGAAAACAACAGTAGGACAATGATTGGTACATTGTTGAATTGTAAAGTAGGTGTTAAAAGGTCTTCACGGACCGCATTGATGAAGTCTGTTCCCATTGGCTACCCGTCATCTGTCAATCAAACCCCCCAGACGTTCGACGTCAGACCCACAAACGCTTATTGAGCCAGCTGATTGGTCAATTTATAACTCTAATAACTTGTGATAATGGAAGAAAAATCTTTAAAAAAAATTAGGATTAGAAAAAAGAAGTTAATCAGAAAGCAGCAGAGGAAGAATGATTATCCTGACATATAAAATGACTGAAATAACTGTCTGTTTCTCAATGTAAGTCAATGGGACTTTGGCCTTTTTGGATCCCAGTGGTACTTCCTATATGGAACAAGGAAGGAGGGGGGCTTGCTCTGTCCAGTTATTTTATATACAGTCTATGTATGGAACACGGAAGTGGGGGGGCTTGCTCAGTCCAGTTTTTTCTTATACAGTCAATGGTCATTACATGGCGGTGTGAGGCGTCAGTCTGAGAGTCCGCCTCCGTTTCCACCCGCGTTCTTTTAACACCCCATAGCCATGAGATCATCACTGGGTTTTCATTCACGCTAAAGTAATTTCTTGCTTATTACATTGCTCAGACAAGTTTGTGTTGACGGCGTAGTGTAGAAATCTTGAGACCGCTCGACCCCATCCCCTTGCTATATGCCAAGCGCAATTAATTGTGGGATACCTTTACTTTGGTTATCCTAGGTAAATTAGATTTTAAATTTGGGTTTTTGTCTACGTGAGTTGTTGTCTGGTTGTGTTACTCTGTTTTTCTCTTTATTATTTTATCCGGATGTGTTTACTTCTTTTTGCACCATAAGTGATAGAAAGGGGAAGGATAATGAGGAGCTTGTGTTCTCCTGTTGGAACAGCGTGTTTGTAGGTAAAAAAAGAAAAATTAGACACTCTACCAGATCTCATAAGGAGGATTACTAGCAAGTGCTTCACGACTCATTTGGACACGGAAGTCAAAGTAGCGCACCGGACGGTCCCAATTAGGTGAGAAGAGGCGGTGCTCTAACGTGTGTTTGAAAGAAGTCCCGGTGCTCAGCACCGTAGCGCACCGGCCCACTTAAAGCACTGGTTTTGAGATGATAATAGGCTGATTTAGTGACTGCCTTAATGTGTTTATCTAAATTTAAGTCTGTGTCTATCACTACACCCAAGTTTCTGGCCTGGTTGGTAGTTTTTAGTTGAATAGATTGAAGCTCTGTAGTGACGTCCAACCTTTTTTCTTTAGCCCCAAAGACAATAACCTCAGTTTTGTTTTTGTTTAATTGAAGTAAGTTGTGGCACATCCAGTCATTAATGTCCTCAATGCATTTACCAAGGGCCTGTACAGGGCCTCGGTCTCCTGGTGTCAGTCTAATATATATCTGTGTGTCATCTGCATAGCTATGGTAACTAATGTTGTTGTTCTTTATAACCTGGGCCAGTGGGAGCATGTAGATGTTAAACAGAAGTGGTCCCAGGATGGAGCCTTGGGGCACTCCACGTTTAATTTCTATTGGCTCAGAAGTGAAGTTACCAATTGACACAAAATATTTCCTGTTTTCTAAGTACGTTTTGAACCAGTTTAGTACTGGCCCAGTGAGACCCACCCAGTTTTCCAGTCATCTCAGTAGTATTGCGTGGCCGACTGTATCAAACGCACACTGAGATCCAGTAAAACTAGCACTGACATATTTCCACTGTCTGTATTCAAACGTATGTCATTAGTCTCTTTGGTCAGGGCAGTTTCAGTGCTGTGGTTCTGTCTGAAGCCGGACTGGAAGACATCATAGCAGTTGTTATTTATTAGGAATTCATTTAGCTGATGGAAAACAGCTTTTTCAATGATCTTACTTAAAAATGTCAGGTTTGATATCGGTCTGTAGTTGTTCATTTGAGTTTTGTCTAGACTGTCCTTTTTTAGGAGAGGTTTGATTACAGCTGTTTTCAGTGGTTCTGGGAAAACACCAGATGTTAACGACAAGTTGACAATCTGGAGCAGCTGTTCCAGGATCTTTGAAACTTTTTTGGAAAAACTGGAAGGCAGAATATCCAGACAGCAGGAGGAGGAGTTCGGTTGACATAAAATGTCCTGCAGTTCTTTACTGTTTATGGGTTGAAACTGAGCCATTGGGTTTATACTGGTTTCTAGTGGATAGGGTTCATATCCTGAACTTGTAGTTGATGAAACAATTGTTTGTCTAACGTTTTTGATTTTATCCCTGAAGAATTTGGCAAAGTCATTACAGGCTTTGGTGGAGTAAAGTTGTGGTGCCACTGACACAGGGGGGTTTGTCAACCTGTCGACTATATTAAATAAGGCCCGAGCATTATGGGAGTTTTTGGTAATAATTTCATAAAAATAGGACTTCCTTGCATTGTTCAGTTGTAAATTATATAAGTGAAGTTTCTCTTTATAGATGTCATAATCTACCTATCACTGCATGAAAAGAGCCAGAATCTATAAATATCCTTTGGGGATACTTCCTTAAATATCGGAAGAATCTCGACAATTTCTGGTACATATTAAAACATGCAGCATATCTGGAGATATCTGGGCTGACGATACTGACACAGGACATATAGTGTGTCAGGATACTAGTTGTGTCTTATTTAGATCATATCTAAGTTTGGAAATTGAACAGCAGTCACATCTATTTATATCTGGTGTCAATATATTGAAAAAGGTCAGAATCCAGCCATGATGACCTGCATGGGTGAAATCTGGAGATATCCTCACCTCAGATATCATAGGTATACTAACCTCAGAAATCAAGAAATGTGATGACCTGCATGGGTGAAATCTGGAGATATCCTCACCTCAGATATGATGGGTATACTGACTTCAGAAATCAACACATTTGATGACCTGCATGGGTGAAATCCGGAGATATCCTAACCTCAGATATGATAGGTATACTGACTTCAGAAATCAAGACATTTGATGACTTGCATGGGTGAAATCCGGACATATCCTCACCTCAGATATGACGGGTATACTGACTTCAGAAATCAAGAAATTTGACCTGGGTGAAATCTAGAGATATCTTCACCTCAGATATGATGGGTATCCTGACTGTGGATGTCACTAGTATTGAGATATGGCCTGAATATGACATTGTGTGGTATCTGATATTCGGCGAGAATCTCAACTGCAAATTCTATCAGAATAAAAGTGTCCCATACTCGGAGTTGATATGCGANATGTTGAGTCAACCCGAAATTGTCCAGAGTGTTTATCAGGTCCTGAGTCCCTTTGTTCTCAAGATTTCCATAATGGATATTAAAATCTCCAGCCATGATTGTACAGTCAAAATCAAGACAAATTATAGACAGCAGTTCACTAAACTCAAGGTTAAATTTTGGACAGTATCCAGGGGGGCGGTACATATTTATAAATATGATTTTGAGTGAGGCCTTGAGCTGTAGGGCTACGTATTCAAAACATGGAAAGTTTCCAAAAGATAACTTTTTACACTGAAACATTTCATTGAACAAAACTGCAACCCCCCCTGCCCTTTCTGCTTGTTCTTTCCTCACTGATAACACCATAATTGGGAGGAGCTGACTCTGTGAGAACTGCACCCCTACTATTCTCATCTAACCAGGTTTCAACTAAAACATAAAATCAACTTTGTTCTCAGTGATAAAATAATTAATTAAAAATGTTTTCCCTGCTGAAGACCTGACATTTAAAAGTGCTAACTTGAGAGGTCTAGGAGTAATAATATTTTCATTTACCTTCTGTTTCTGGAAATGCGCAGAGGAAATGTTTACCTCTTTTAAAGTCCTTTGTTTGCGTTTTCGGCAGATTCCTTTCCTCCTGTTAGTGACAATTACAGAAACGGTGTGTGTTTCTAGAGAACAGGGTCCCAGGTTTTTCTGGAGAACATTATGACTGTTGGTATTTCCACAGCCTGGACCCTCAACACATCAAACATCTGACTGCAGGGACAGGATATGATGTTGTACAGGAGAGGGTGGGGCTTTACGTCGTCCCTTCTAACTTTCTGGTGATAGAGTTATGGGGGACAAAAATGGATTGGCCAGAGGGGTAGACCGAAGCCCAATCCCGACTCGCTCCATCATCTGCTCGGTGAATTTCAGGTGGGGTGAAGAGGGTGAAGAGGGGGACGGGCAACCGTCAGGAGTTTGTTGGTTTGGTGGTGTTTGGGAGGGTCCATCGTCCTCGTTGTTTTTCCTCTTCCGGTGCTCGGAGGCAGGTTTCCCGTTTTTTATGTTTTCCTCCAGTGGGGGCAGCTCCGTTCCTCGTGTGGATCCAGTCTGTGTCTGGTCTTGACACTGAGATAAATTAATCTTAGTCTTGGCATGACGCAGGAAGTAGAAGAGATTGGAGGAGAAGAGTTTAACTCCTGATTTGTTTAAACTGAATCCATTTTCTTTAAAAAAGATGTTTGCATTCCCAGAAAATGTGAAAGTTGTTGATGAAATGAATTCCTGTTTCACCACATGTCGCAGAAAGCCACCTGTTCAGTGCCAACAGCCTGCTGAATCTCTCTTCTCCTCCTCGAATTGTTGGAATTGGACCGCTGATAAAGACAGCTGCATTCATGGAGCTCACAGTTCTTATAAGTCCAGTGAAGTCTTGCTTTAAAACTTCAGATTTTTGCTTGGACACATCATTTGACCCTGTGTGTAGTACAATGTTTTGTACTGTCGGATACTTTGCCACAGTTTGCAGTATTCTCTCCTGCATGTCACTGACCATATTGTTTGGAAAACACAGGACTTTAGTATTCCTGCTGCAGAACCACTGAACATCTTTTACAGTGGAATCACCCACAATCAGAGTCTCAGGCCGAGCCTTCAGCTTTCTTTCTGGCCATTTACCTTCTGATGGGTTACAGGTCCTCCTCGTGCTGCTTTCTAGTGGATGGTCGTTGGGTAATCCGGGGTCATGTGACAGTGGAGCAAATCTGTTTTGCAGGGTCACCACTCCGTTCATGCTTGGCTTCTTTCCTTCTTTCCTCCGGTGTACGGGAATAGATGAGGTCCTCTGTCTCGTAGGAAGAGAAGGCCAGTCAGCTTCAGAGGCTTCAGCACTCCGCGGGGGGTCGGTCCTCCCATGTCCTCCAATTCTCCAGCTGTTGGACTTATTCTTTAGCTTTGCTCCAAGATGGTTCCAGGGAGGATTATCTTTCGATTGTCCACAGATGTTGTCTTTCTCTTCGTAGAATCTGTGCCATTTAGCTGCGTGTTAGCTTTCTCTTCTCTGCTGAGATGAGGTAGTGGAAAAGTTGTGTTGTTTCCATAAAGTCCATTTACCTCCACGTTGACTTCTATGTGGCGGACCTTTGTTTCCAGCGCTGTGATCTTCTCCAGAACGTCTTGGTAATCCTTTGTGGAAAGGGAAGGCATCTTGCTGCTAGTTCTAGATCTAGAGCGCCCTCTAGAGGAAAAACTGTCACAGTGTGTGTTCCTCCAAACAGGTTTCTCAACACAAATATGCAGAAGATTTTAGTAAATGATGAACCTTTATTTTTCCCACCTGATTTTTCTCATCACATCATGCACTTTTGGACACTTTTATGGAAAAACATTTAACAAAGTTATTCATTTGTTTTATGGTTTTGTATTGTGTGAATAACATTCAGTTTAGAAATATGAACTGTTAGAAATGGTAATGTTTTTCATTGAGGATCAGCAGACAATTTATTCACAACCAGAATCAGTTAACTGATTTTAGTGGATTTCTTAAAAAGCGTACAGGTAAAACACTTCATGTTTTCAGGAAAAAAAAAATCTAAATTTTAGAGGAAGTAGCAGGCATACCAAATAAAGAAGGCCTACCAAGTAAAATGAAGGAATAGCACTTTAATGTGACTCAAAGTCCAAATCAGGAAATGAGACCATTTGGTTTTTTTTGTTCCCTCTTTTAAGGGAAGATTTCCAAATTTGCTGAGTCAATGTTATATAATCGTCATCTGTAATAATATTAACATGACCACATTCATTAGGAGGTTTCATATAATTTTTACTCAGCAGTTTTTTTTTTATCATAAGAATCTGAATAAAAATCCAGTGACTGCAGATTTGACTGCGGAAATGTGAACAGCGACTCACTTGACCGCAGTGTGAGAACTCTTGGATCAGTGTTCATGTGAAGACACTTTTTTTCTGTTTTTACTTTCGTTTTAAATTTCCTTCAGATGGATTTTGCTGGATCAAATGAAAAAGGCTATATGGCGAACAAGTCTGCAGGTC
>NC_050519.1:13715186-13716381 GCF_002922805.2 Oryzias melastigma
TGACTTGGGACTTGACTCGGACTTGAGGACAAAGACTTGGGACTTGACTCGGACTTGCAAAACAATGACTTGGTCCCACCTCTGGTGAATACTGTAATGTCTTCAGATGAACTCTGGAAAACCCTCTATTAAAAGAAACTTTAAGTATTCAAAGAAACTCCTAAAGAGAACCTTTGATAATCTTCACAGTCTCTCATCTTTCTCAGAATCCTTATATGATTGGAGATGGATATATAAATTCTAAAATAAAATAAGTAAATAATATAAAATGTTTAGAAAGAAGTGTAGAAAAAATCTCTTGACTATACTTAGAAAAGCGGTTTTAAATTACTTTTTTCATTGATGACAATGACTTTTTAATCCACTTCTTGTTTGATTGGATTTCCTCCAAAATCTTGAAGAAAAAAATGCATTTTTTGGATCCAACAAAATGAAAATATATTTTTGTTTTGATTCCAACAACTGAACATCTGTTTTATCTATGGCTCTCTGAGATCACATCTATTGTTTGCTACGCTGTAAAACAGTGTTTGATTGTCTTTACAAGAAAAAAAAAAATTATATGAAGCAACATTATATTTAAATGAAATAGTTCTTAATTTAATACTCGATTTAGTCTTTTTTTTTTTCTTCTATGTTTTTCTTGTAGGGGAAGATGGTTCCTCTCCAGAGTTAAGGATTGTTTTAATCGGGGGAAGAGGAAGAGGCAAAAGAAGTAAAAGTTCTACTGGAAACTTGATACTCGGTCAAAATGTTTTTGACACCATTAGTAAAACTGGTCAAAGTACAGCGAGACAGAGAGAGGTTCACGGCAGACTAGTGACTGTGGTTGATACTCCAGGATGGTGGTGGAACTATCCACTAGAAGAGACTTCAGAACTGGACCAGATAGAAATTCAGAACAGTGTCCATCTTTGTCCTCCAGGTCCTCACGCCTTTCTTCTGGTCATTTGTATTGAAATTAGATCTACTCAGATTTTCCAATCATCTCTGAAAGAACACTTGGAACTTTTTAATGCAGATGTGCTCAAACACACAATTGTGCTGTTCACTGCATTTTCTCCATATAGTGAGGAAAACATTCAACGTTTTATCAAAGACTACCCACACCTACAGCAGATTCTTCAACTATGTGGAAACAGAAAACATTTTCTTCATATCAGTGACAGCGCTGACAGAACCCAAGTCTTGGAGC
>NC_050519.1:13716393-13735964 GCF_002922805.2 Oryzias melastigma
GCATGCTCTCATTCGTTCCTACCTCTGGCCCCTTCCGGGCAGAACACACATGTAGACAACAATAGTTCCTATTGTTACACATTTTGACACAAAAACTTCAAAGTTTTGTAGAAAATGCATCAAGAAGACGTAACAAAGTGCAGAAAAAAAGACAGAAACTCAGAGCTCTGATTAAAGGTACGTTACAAACTTCTTCATTTTAAAAAGCAATGATGATATTTTTCATTTGAGCGAATCAGCTTCCTCCATTATTTTATAAATATTTTCAAATTTTATAAAATTTTCTGATTTGGCTTTTAGTAATTCATATTAGGTTTCTGATGTTTTATTTTATTTTTTATTGTTATTCTTTGAATACCTGCAGGTATCAAGAACCTACCTGATCATTTAAAGTTGGTCTTAGTTGGTCCTCAGTGGTCAGGCAAGAGCTCAGCAGGAAATATTATTCTAGGAAAAGATGCATTTGATGTGAATAAAAACTGGGATGGTCCAAGAACAACACAATGTGAAATAGGTCGCGGTGTGTTTGCAGACAGACGACTTACAGTTGTAGATTCTCCAGGCTGGTTTTACAGACACACCCTTCAGGACACTAGTGAGATGGACAAACTAGAAATAGAGAATAGTTTGTATATGTGTCCTCCAGGACCACATGCAGTTCTCCTTGTCATTGAGCTTGTAACTGCAGTTAATGCAAAGTACCAGAGATCAGTTCAGGATCACATGAGTCTGTTTGGAGATGATGTTTGGAAGTACACAATCATTCTCTTTACAAGAGGAGACTTTCTTGGAGTGAAGACTGTAGAGGAGAGGATAGAGAGTGATGAAGGGCTGCAGTGGCTGGTGAACAAATGTGAGAACAGATACCATGTCCTGAACAACCTGGAGCACAATAATAGAGAACAAGTAAAGGTTCTCCTGGAGAAGATTGAGGAGATGTGGGCTGAAAATGATGATCCTTATTATGAAGTCGACCAGAGAAGAGCAGCAGAAATGGAGACTCTGAGAGAGGATGCAGACAAAAGAGCCAAAAAGATGAAGAAGATCATTGAAAGACAGTCAAGAGTACTGAAAGAAATCTTTAAAGGTGAAGTAAAATCATGAGTCTTCATTGATACATTTAAAGAATATTTAAAGTTTGTGATTAAATGTATTTTCTGTTTCTTACAGAGGAGAGACAGTCACTGAGTGAGATCAGAGTTGTTCTGTTGGGTCAGAAAGGATCAGGAAAAAGTACTGCAGGAAATCGGATTCTGTTCATGGAAAAATTTGACGAAGGATTTCACACAGCTTGGATTCAAAAGGTATTCAACAGTTAAACATATACAGAGTTAACTCTGTTTCTAGACAAACTTAAGAGTGTCTAAATCTTTATTTTATTTGTCTGTGTAGGATAAAGAAGATGAAAGAGTTTCTGTGAAACATCGAGGAGGTTTTGATGGAGTTAAGGTCTCAGTTGTTGAGGCTCCAGGCTGGTACAAAGACACAAAAGCTCCTGACTGGCTCAAACATGAAGTTCATCGTAGTGTTTCCATGTGTGATCCGGGGCCTCACGCTTTTCTCCTGGTTGTTCCTGTTCACAAATCATTCACTGAAAAAGATCTCAGAGAATTTGTTGAGCTCCTGAAGCCCTTCACTGAGAAAGTGTGGGCACACTGCATGGTTCTGTTCACATGGGGACAATGGCTCGGTAAACACTCAATAGAGGATCACATTGTCAGAGAAGGAAAAGCTCTTCAGGAGTTGTTGGCAAAGTGTGGTAACAGATACCATATTTTCAACTTGGATTATTCTGATAATCCTGCACCAGTTAAAGAATTATTCCAAAAAGTTATTGACATCTCAACACGAAACAGGGGATGTTTCTCACATAAGAAAGAGCAAAAAAGGCAAGTATTTTTACCCTGGCAAACTAAACAGTCAACCCTGACAGAAGAGGAGTGGAAGAAGAGAGAACAGATGCTGATTGACAGAATGATGAGAGCTTTAGCAAATGAACCAGATCAAACAGAAATACAACCTGTGAAGGTGGCAAGAAGCATGGGTTATGATATTCCTAACAGTGAGTGTGATATTTTTAAATATAATTTGAGAATTGTCTCTGCATCTTTTGATGATGTTCTCTTTTTCAGTGAGTGGAGATGCTACATCTGAATATGGGAGCATCTCTGGACTTCAAAGAGCACACAAGAATGTTTCTGAATGGCTGAGACAACGTACCAGATTCTCTGACGTTACCTCTGGCTTTGGCAGCGCTTCTTATACAGCAAGTTGTGTGTTCTCCTTGGAGGGGTTTCCAGAAAATCCTGCATTGGGTCTAGAACATCTGAATAAAGAAATCCCTGCAACTTTACGAGCCATTGAAAACTCAGCAAATATTTACCGCAGACGCTCATTTTAGACCACACAGACACATATCTGAAACTGAAATACAGAACAAAGAAAACGTAAAAATAATCAGGATGTTGGTTTCTTAGATACATCTGTTAAAGTTAATACAGATTATTTTTTTAAGCTGATCATTAGTCTTTAAACAAATGTTTAATTAGCTAAACATATTTTTGTTAACTGCATGCATTTGTTTACATTCTCAATTTGTTTTCATTGGCTCATGCTTTTTTAAAATCCTTTTTAAATCATATATTTAAGTGGTAACTTTCTATTTATAAAATATTCATAATTTTCTTCTTTTTTTGTATATCAATTTTGTTCTGCATTTTGCCCATATTATAGAAAGTAGATTCATAAACACCCTTATATTGATTTTTCCCTAATTTATGGATATTGGGACTGTTTCAGAATGTTTTCATTACTATTCTTTCATGTTTCCAGTATCTGAATCATGGCTTTGAAACGGATGTTTATGTAGTTCAAGGGTCGGCAACCTTTAACAGTAAATGAGCCATTTGGGCTTGTTTTCTACTGATCAAAACCTAGAAGGAGCCGCATTGACTTACTTAAGCCTTTAAGAAATTGGATTTTCATTCATGATTCATTCATTCATTCATAATTGTGAATAATGTATTTTTTTTTGGCACGAACAAAAGCAAAAAAATATATGAAAAGAAACTAGCATCTCTCGAAATGGGATTTTTTTTTACGTTTTTACCTTTAGTAGCAAAAAGGCAAGCTCGTTGTTTAATTACTAGCTAAACTTCAAATTACAACAATTCTCTGTATTTTAAATCAGCCAAAAATGTTAGTATGTTGCTGGAACAAAAACTAAATTCAAAATTAGCCTAAAACCCCCAGTAGACAACAAATTAGCAAAAAATATTAGCATATCGCTAAAATATTAGCTAAATTCCAAAATAGCATTAAAAAGTAATTATAGGCCAAAATCTGCCAAAAAAAGCTATCGTTAATTACTAGCTGAACTCCATAATAGCCTAAAGTTCCCCACTAAACTAAATTAGTCAAAAATGTTAGCATGTTGCTAAAATAGAAGCTAAATTATCCAAAAATATTTCAGTAGATAACAAATTAGCTGAAAACATCAGCATTTTACTAAAATATTTGCTAAACTCCAAATTAACATAGCATTCCTGAGTAAACTAAATCAGTCAAAAATGTTAGCATGCTGCTAAAATAGAAGCTAACTCTAAATTATCCTAAAAACCCCACTTGATAACAAATTAGCCAAAAACATTAGTATGTTGCTCAATTTATAGCTAATCTCCAATTTTTTTTTTTTTTGAAAATTTGTATTATTTTATTTTTCTTCAGCCAGAGAGCCACCATGGAGAGATAAAAGAGCCACATCTGGCTCTGGAGCCGCAGGTTGCAGACCCCTGATGTAGATGGTAGATGATCACAGAACTCTTAAGCACCACTAGAGGTCATTGTACTCTGATCAATCAAATTGAAGATTAAACTCACAAAACATGTAAATGTTCTTTTAGCCTTCAATATATTGAAATGATTCTTAAGCTATGAATTCTTATTCATTGTTTATTTAGATGATTAAATGATACCAACAGAACAGACTCGGTTTTTTTTATCAATCTTTAATTAATGCAAGTATATGCAACAAACTCGGGACTTCGATGAATACCATTTTTAAGTTTCAGTTTGTCACAAAAACAATCTTTCTTTTAGTCTTTCAAAGTGCTGAGGGTGTTTTTTTTTGTACAGAAGTTCTTTGTTCTCAGCTGCAGAAACTGAAACAGCACGAGTATGACTCAGACAGCGCTGGTAAATAATCATCACTTTAGAAGAGTTAAACATTTATGAACAATCTATAGAATATATGATCATGAAAAAATTGGTTTGTTAATTCTGATTACTTTTTAAAATAGTGTGTCAAGATTTAAAAAAAAATCTGCAGTTGTGACTCAATGGTCTTTAAAAAAAATAGCCAAAGCGTGATCAGGAATTGATTAATTCAATTCAAGTATTCATTACATTTTTAATATGTCTCCGTAAAGATTTTTCATCAGTAGGCATGCTTCAGTTTGTCATGCATTTTTTTGTAAAATAAATCAGAGATTATCCAAACCTTCCTATAAAACCCATCAGAAATTTTAACTGTTTGATTTCATTGCAGTAAAACTGTCCTCACATTTAAGACAGTCCGGTGTGAGGTTTAAACCGCTAAAAAAATTACTGGATTTCAACTGCAGACTCACTACTGTCTCTAAAAAAAGACAAACAAGTTGTGTATTTTTTCCATGTTCTTTAATTTGTCTCTTTAAAATTAAAAACATCTGAATTTCATTCTACCACCTCCAAAGGCACAGTCATACTTATAGCAGACCAAATTCATCAAACACTGCCACTGAACATCTTAGTTTTTTTCAGTGTGTTGTGTACAGAGTAACAATGCGCCATAATAATGACTAAACATTTTTACTGGGTAAACCGTTCTGTTGATCATGAAGAACTGAGGGACTCGGTAGAAAGGATGGAGTGCTGGTTTGAAGCTTGTTGATGAGACTTGATGAAAACATGCTGTCACTCATATTTCAATCGATGGGCCGTCTTTTACAAATCACTCCTTTTGTTTTCACTCCACATCATACAAATTCAATAAATTAAAGAAGCCTCCACTTGGCGGGCGGCTTCAGTGACTCCTCCCCCAGCCCGGTCCCATCAGATGGAAGGGACAGCTCCTGAGCATCCAAATACATCATCAGAAGAACTCAGAGAGAATGAACAGGAAGGACAAAAAAAGAACAGTAGGTGAGAAATAAAATGATCACAGAGCACCTCTGAGTGTATCACAGCATGATAGTCACCAGTTATTTACATTATATTTTTAAAATAAATTCCAGTTCTTTACAGTATTCAATTTTTATTTTATTTTGAAAGGTTCACTTTTTTACTTAACAAAGGAATAGAGGTAAAGAAGGTGTGACAAAGTAGTTGCATCTACTTTGCACTTATGGTTGGCACCTTTTTTAAAATATCAAGTAGGATCAAAACAGACTGCACATGTTCAAAGTTGTTTATTGATTTTGTGATCTTTCACCTCATCTTCCTGATGCCCACAGGACAAAATGGTGGCCAAGCCTGTGACTTCCTGTTTAAGGGTGGGGCACAGGAAGTGAGACGGATTTGAATTGTTTGCTTACTTTTTGATTTGTAATGTTTTGAGGTGTTTGTTTATTTATGTCTGTTTTGTTTACAGGACTTTAAATGTATAGTTTACAGGACATTTCTATCTTTTGTCTTTCTTTTTTTCTATTGTTTGGTTAAGGTGACTTCCTTCCTGGGCGTGGCCAGCCAATTAGCTGACATCTATAAAAGGGAAGAAGCTCAGTCGAAAGGGAGGCTGGCAGAAGGAAGGAGCTTGTGTGAGCTGTGCAATGCTGAATAAAACTTTGTTCCTGAACTTTAAAGAAGTCTGCCTCCTATGTTAACCAGGCCACCCCTGTCACACTACATTGTGACAGAAGGTCTCATGTGGTTATAGTTACATTTATGTATATGGAATTTGGCTAAAAGAAAAATTAAGTGGAGCAAATAGACTTTGTTGTTTTTCATTTTTTCAGAAAAAAAAATCCCAAAATATTATGCTAATAACAAAATAAATATCAAAGGATGTTTGTAAGTTTAGTGAACCAGTCCAAAATGTTATGGATATGAACAAGTCCAAAATAAATGTATAAGTTTCTGGATGACTTTATGACAAAGGAACAGCGGTGTCAATATTCTTTTGAAATCTATGGAAGATCAAACATTTAGTGGGATGATATCTATATAATAATTAATAATAAATGTATTTTATGTTAGTTGAAAAATATGACAATATCCACATTTTTACCAAAGTAAGTTAGAGATTATGCTGTCCCAAAAAGAAATATGTGGATAATAGACAGTTTCAGAAGTCAAGAAACAGGATGAAGCTGCCTGTGGAGGACAGTGCACTCTAGGAGATCCAGAACTAATCTGATGTTATTTAGTTTATGGCGATTTTTCATAAATCTAGATTGTGTTTCATTGATGATCGAAGGTAAAATGCCTTTAATTCTGTTGGCAAAAACATAAAATCTTTAAAATGTTTATTAAAAGGTGTTTTGGGACGCCAGTCATCAAGAGATAGAAGATTCTCTTTAGGTTTAGGTAATAAAGAAATACGGCCTTAAGTCATAGAAGAAGAGAGGGATTTATTATTGAGGACTGTGTGTAGACCATTCTTATATACAGTCTATGGTGTAAATTCGCAGTTTACTGATCCAGAAAGATCTAGAGCGCCCTCTAGGAAAAACAGTCACAGTGTATGAACCCGCCAAACAGGTTTCCCAACACTAACATGCAGAAGAAGTTTTTGTAAAGGACAAGTTCCTTTTTTCCACCGGGTTTTTCTGATCATGAGCTGTTTTTGCCGCTTTAATGGAACAATTTTATTCAACTTGTTGTAAGTTTTTCCTTTGTTTTGTGTTTTTATATTGTGTGAAAAACATTCCATGAGAACACTTGGATTTGGATGTGAAATTTTTTTTTTTTTTTTTGCTTTTACTTTAATTTTAAATTGACTACAGGTTGATTTTGCTGGATCAAATATATGGTGAACAAATCTGCAGCTCCAGTTGACGGTGAGTGAACTTTAATTGGTAAAACAAGATTTAGAGAAAGACTAGAAATTGAAAATACAAAGGAAGAATTTACAGTCTGCAGGAATATAATTCCTTATAGAAACCCCTTCACAAGAAACATACAGACACCAAAGAGACGCTTCTCCAAAACACCAGATCATTACTAACATAAGAAAACCAGATCCACTCATCAACGCCTTTGTCTTCCTCTACCACAACCACGGACTCACCAGTGATACTTTTGTAATAGATATAGAGCAAGATTTTAAAGGGAACATGGAGATCTGAGGCTTAATCAGGTCATGCTGTTAAGGTTATAATTTTTCCCTGGGAAATCATTTTATTCTTAAGTATTTTTAAATCAATAAACACATATTTGGGTAATTGTGAGCAGGGAGGACCAAAAGTTAAGTTTGTGTTTCACAGTTCTAGTCAAGTTAAAGGACATTACAACACCATTGTATACAGTGATGGTGAAGTATTTTCCTAGTGCATGTGTCACAATAAAAAGAGTTGGAAAATGAGAATGAGAATTTTATTTCATGATTAACATTTTTAGGTGCTTTTCAAATATATATATTTAAAAACAAGTAAAATTGATTTATATTGTATAATCTAAGTAAGAGTTGATTTAAAAATGTAGAAAAAAAAAGCTTTAGGCTTAAAAATCCTCACTAAACAAAACATCGTTTTCCCACCGGGTTTGTCTTCTAACATGAACCTTTTCAAACTTCTATGGAAAACTCAAAATTTGAATCCAACTTTTTACAAGTTTTTTCTTCTCTTTGTATAAGAATATTCTTATATATTCTGTAAGAATATTCTGTGATAACATTTGGGAAGAAACTAAATGGTTGCCTTTACTTTCGATTCAGACTTGTTTCAGGTGGATTTCAGTGGATCGAGTTAAAGTTATGGCTGACACAGCTCTGCAGTCTGGTGAGTGATGTTTACACAATCACGGAGATTCATGAAAAGCGTCATATAAATGATTAGTTATTACTTTGTAATGATTTATAAATGTCTGGTAAACTGGCAGTAGATACTTTCACCTCATACAATCAGGATTAGGGTTTACTTCAATGTCATTTTATTCTAAACTGAATTGGCATATTATGATTTTAACACTTGTAATAAATGTACAGGTGAATACTTTAATGTCTTCAGATGAAAAAAAAAGAAACATTAAATAATAAATGCAATTGTACAAGGAAACCTTTGATCATCTTCATAGCTTCCCATCTTCTCAGAATCCATTTAAATAATTGTGTTCTCACTAACTTTGTATTAATGAAGATCTATAAATAAACTTTGAAATAAAAGGAATAAATAATTAATTTTGGATCCAACTAAATGAAATTATATTTTTGATTTGATTCCAACAACCAAAGTATTGAACATCTGTTTTATCTATGGCTTTCTAAGATCACATCTATTGTTTGCTACGCCCTAAAATACTGTTTGATTGTCTTTTCAACAAAAAAAAAATACAAAGAAACTTAATATTTAAACAAAATAGTTTTTACTTGAATACTTGATTTAGTCATTTTTCTTCTTCTATGTTTCAGAGAAATGTGGTTCCTGTCCAGATTTAAGGATTGTTTTAATCGGGGGAAGACGAATCAAAAGAAGTAAAAGTTCTACTGGAAACCTGATACTCGGTCAAAATGTTTTTGACACCAGCAGTAGAACTGCTCAAAGTACAGCGAGACAGAGAGAGGTTCACGGCAGACTAGTGACTGTGGTTGATACTCCAGGATGGTGGTGGTACTGTCCACTAGAAGAAACTCCAGAACTGGACCAGATAGAAATCCAGAACAGTGTCCATCTTTGTCCTCCAGGCCCTCACGTCTTTCTTCTGGTCATTCCTGTTGAGTTGAATTTTCCTCTGATTGTCAAATCATCTCTGAAAGAACACTTGGAACTTTTTAATGCAGATGTGCTCAAACACACAATTGTGCTGTTCACTGCATTTTCTCTGTATAGAGAGGAAGAAATTCAACATTTTAGCAAAAAATACAGATCTGTTCAGCAGATTCTTCAACAATGTGGAAACAGAAAACATTTTCTTCATATCAGTGACAGCGCTGACAGAACCCAAGTCTTGGAGCTGTTCAGGAAAATTGAAGAACTGGTTACAAACAACCTCAACAATCCTTACTCAGTGGATGAAACTCAAGGAATCATTTTGACACAAAAACTTCAAAGTTTTGTAGAAAATGCATCAAGAAGACGCAACAAAGTACAGAAAAAAAGACAGAAACTCAGAGCTCTGATTGAAGGTATGTTACAAACTTCTTCAATTTAAAAAACAATTATATTTTTGTCTTAATCTGTTAATAATGGTAGGTCCAATTATTTAATGCAGAAAAACAATATTTCATGTGGAGAAAAAATGATTAAACATTTTCTAAATATAACATTTTCAGATTTGGCTTGTAACAATTCATATGAGGTTGCTGATGTTTTATTTATTTATTTTTTTTCTTTCAATACCTGCAGGTATCAAAAACCCCCCTGATCATTTAAAGTTGGTCTTAGTTGGTCCTCAGGGGTTTGGAAAGAGTTCAGCGGGAAATATTATTCTAGGAAAAGATTTGTTTGATGTATTTGCACACTGGGATAGTTCAAGAACAGCACAATGTGAAATAGGTCACAGTGTGTTTGCAGACAGACGACTTACAGTTGTAGATTCTCCAGGCTGGTTTTACATCCACACCCTTCAGGACACCAGTGAGATGGACAAACTAGAAATAGAGAATAGTTTGTATATGTGTCCTCCAGGACCACATGCAGTTCTCCTTGTCATTGAGCTTGGAACTGCAGTTAATCCAAAGTACCAGAGATCAGTTCAGGATCACATGAGTCTGTTTGGAGATGATGTTTGGAAACACACAATCATTCTGTTTACAAGAGGAGACTTTCTTGGAGTGAAGACTGTAGAGGAGAGGATAGAGAGTGATGAAGGGCTGCAGTGGCTGGTGAACAAATGTGAGAACAGATATCATGTCCTGAACAACCTGGAGCCCAATAATAGAGAACAAGTAAAGGTTCTCCTGGAGAAGATTGAGGAGATGTGGGCAGAAAATGATGATCCTTATTATGAAGTCGACCAGAGAAGAGCAGCAGAAATGGAGACTCTGAGAGAGGATGCAGACAAAAGAGCCAAAAAGATGAAGAAGATCATTGAAAGACAGTCAAGAGTACTGAAAGAAATCTTTAAAGGTGAAGTAAAACCATGAGTCTTCATTGATACATTTAAAGAATATTTAAAGTTTGTGATTAAATGTATTTTCTGTTTATTACAGAGGAGAGACAGTCACTCAGTGAGATCAGAGTTGTTCTGTTGGGTTGGAAAGGATCAGGAAAAAGTGCTGCAGGAAATCGGATTCTGTTCATGGAAACATTTGAAGAAGGATTTTACACATCTGGTATTAATGAGGTATCTGATTGTTTTAATTTTTAAAGCTTTAACAATCCCAAAGTTGTCCAAATCTTAATTGTATTTGTCTGTACAGGACAAAGAAGATCAAAGAGTTTCTGTGAAACATCAAAGAGATTTTGTTGGAGTTAAAGTCTCAGTTGTTGAGGCTCCAGGCTGGTACAAAGACACAAAAGCTCCTGACTGGCTCAAACATGAAGTTCATCGTAGTGTTTCCATGTGTGATCCGGGGCCTCACGCTTTTCTCCTGGTTGTTCCTGTTTGTAAATCATTCACTGAAAAAGATCTCAGAGAATTTGTTAAGGTCCTGAAGCCCTTCACTGAGAAAGTGTGGGCACACTGCATGGTTCTGTTCACATGGGGACAATGGCTCAGTAAACACTCAATAGAGGATCACATTGTCAGAGAAGGAAAAGCTCTTCAGGAGTTGTTGACAAAATGTGATAACAGATACCATGTTTTCTGCTTGGATTATTCTGATATTCCTGCACAGGTCAAACAGTTATTCCAAAAAGTTATTGGCATCTCAACACGAAACAGTGGATGTTTCTCACATGCAGACAAACAAAAAAGGCAATTATCTTTACCCCAGCTAATGGAACAGTCAACGCTGACAGAGAAGGAGTGGAAGAAGAGAGAACAGATGCTGATTGACAGAATGATGAGAGCTTTAGCAAATGAACCAGATGAAACAGGAATACAACCTGTGAACGTGGCAAGAAGCATGGATGATACCGTTATTCCTGACAGTGAGTTTAATCTTGTTAAATAAATGAATTGAGAATGAGCTCTGCAGTTTTTGACACCATTTATCTTTTTCAGTGAGTGGAGATGTTACTTCTGTATATGGGAGCATCTCAGGACTTCAAAGAGGACACAGAAATGTTTCTGAATGGCTGAATCAACGTACCAGATTCTCTGATGTTACCTCTGGGATCTACAGCGCTTCTTCAGCATCAAGTCATGTGGAGGAGTTTCATGAAAATCCTTCATTGGAACAAGATTAGCTGAACATCAGTCCACTTCTAGAAAAGAAAGAAATCACTGCAACTTTCAGAGCTTTTCAAAATACGACAAATATTCAGTGCAGACATTCATTTTAAACCACACAGACACAGAACTGAAACTAAAATACAGAACAGAGGAAACTTTAAAATGATAAGGATGTTGGTTTCTTACATTCATTTGATACAATTACTACAGATTTACTATTTTAAAACACTTATGAGTCTTTAAACACCTTTTTAAATAGCTAAACATCTTTTTACATTTAATATTTGTTTCGTTTTGGTTTTACTTTTTAAATCATATATTTAAGTGGTAACTTTCTGTTGTATAATATTCCTCACGTTTCTTTCTTTTTTTTAATGTTATTTTTTCTTGTAAAGTTAGATTACATTATAAATTATTGTGAACGCTTGTCCACATTTTATGCCTTTCCATGCAGATCATTACAATAAGAGAAAAAAAAAACACAAAATAATTAATAAAACACTAAACACACACAAAACAATGTTGGAATGTGAATCAAACATTGAAAAAAATAATCTAAAGTAAAGCAAACCAAACAAGCTCATATATGGACCACATAAAGACTAGCATCAACGTTTAAAGACTGCACAATCCAAAAGTTAGTTTATAAAGTTAAAATCTGACCAGGTTGGTTTGACATATTCTGTCCATTTTGACCACACTTGATTGAATTGATCTGTCCGTATTTGAATTGAAAATGAGAGTTTCTCCATCATGTAAATACTATTGATAATTGTGATCCATGCCTTTATTGTTGGTGGTTCCCTGTTGAGCCATCTTTTAGTAATTGCTTTTTTACACGCTGCCAGCAGGATGTATACAAGTTTTTTGTCTGATGGGCTAAGACCGTCATGAGTCCAGTTACAAAGAAAATGGGAAATCAATCATAAACACATTCTTTAGGTGTTTGTAAATTTCTAACCAATAATTTTGAACAACTGAACAGCTCCAAAATACATAAAAATTATCTGCCCCACTGCTTCCACATCACCAACATTCATCTACATTATTTTGATATTTCTTCTGTACAGGGGTGATAAAAAATCTTGTGACATTTTTCTAGCAGAATTCACACCATGAGTTTGAACAGGTGGCGGTCCACTGCACATGGCATATCCTTTCCCAACTTTCTTGAGTGATTGATAAACTTCCTTCTTTTTCCATTTTTTCTTTATGTAACATGTGTTATGCCTTCCACTCTGTATCATGCCATTGTATAGCTTAGAAATGATTTTGGTTGGTGATTTTGTTTTTATTAATGACATAAATATTTGTAAAAAAAAAACATGGTCTTCTATAAGAATTTTAGTGTTATGGTTGAAGTAGTGCCTGAGTTGTAAATACCTGAAAAAGTCCACTTGGTCAAGATTATGTTTTTCCTTAAGGGTGTCAAAAGCAAGAAATGCCCCCTTGTGGACAAATGAGAAGTAGTCTGTCAACCGCTTACTGATCCAGTTCTGGAATCTATTGTCTTGTCTGTTTGGAATAAATTCAGAATCTTAAACACACTGTGTCAATATCTTTGAATAATCCTCTGGATGAAAGTTTTTCTCTGTTTTTCTTCTTTCTCTGATCCACTGACTAAGTGGTTCAATACATAAAGTAAAGAGGAGTGGAGAGATACAGCATTCCTGTCTTGTTCCTCTATCTAAAAGAAAAGATTCTGTGAGATCTCAATTTATCTTAAATCTTTCTACAGGTTTTTATAGAGTCCGGAGATTATTTTAATTATGCATTTATGAAAACCAAATTTATCAAGCACTTTATAGAGGAAGGACCATCTCACTGAATCAAATACTTATTTGGCATCCAAACTTATTACTAGACTCTCCAATTTTTGTAGTGAAATCTGTTCCAGAATGTGTAGAACTCTTCTAATGTTGTCCTGTGTTTGCCTTTGTTTAATAAACCCTGTTTGGTCCTGGTGGATTAAATTTGGTAAAACTGTTTCTAATCTTTTTGATATGATTGAAGTGAAGAGTTTGTAGTCTATATTTAACACAGTAATTGGGCGATAGCTGCTACATTCTACTCGGTCCTTTCACTCTTTTGGGATGACAGAGATAAAAGCTTCATTCCATGAAGGAGGAATTGTTTTCTCTTCCATAACCCAGTTAAAAGTTTTCAATAATGGGGTGGTTAAATAGTTTTGCATTGTTTTGTACCATTCTGGACCAAACCCATCTACTCCTGCCATGTTTCCGTTTTTCAACCTTTTAATTGCTTGCAGAATTTCTTCTTTTGTTATAGCAGAAAGAAGAGGCTTATTTTGTTTGTCAGTGACCGAGGGTAGATCTAATTTTGGAATTTTTTGGAATTTTTCTTGTTGATTGTCAAGGAAAGGTTGGGAATATAGGGTTTATAGTAGGTTACAAAAACTTTCCGATCTTGTTCTATTTTATTATTTAGAGGATTCTTTTTAAATTTATGGTTCTTTCTGCTTGTTGTTTTCTCAGTTTATAGAAAATAAGTTTTAATGATTTTCCTCCACCATCATAATATTGCTGTTTATTCAAAATAATGAATTGCAGCTGAATTTATTTAATCTATTTCTTCTTTCAGTTTTGATATTTTGACTTTAGAATCTTCTTTTAAACGTATTGAGTTTTCTTGTTGTAGCTTAAGTAGTTTAGTTTCTAAGTTTTGAAGTGTCTGTTTATTTTAGTTTTTTATGCTGGTCTGAAATACTAATTATTTTACCTCTGATCACTGCTTTCATTGCATCCCATACCATTACTGGAGAGACTTTGTTGTTGTTGTTAAATTCTAGGAATTCATTTATTTCTTTTACAAACGTCTCTTTAATATTTGAGTCATTTAAAATGTTTGTGTTTAATCTCCAGAGGGTATGTCTGTTCTCCTACGAGAAGGTTCATGTTAACCAGGTTATGATCAGACAAACTATTGGCCTCGATTGTACAACTTTTGATCCTAAAAATGTCATTTTTAAACATGAAAATGTAATCAAGTCAGGAGTACATGTTGTGAGCATGGGAGAAGTGAGTATATTCTTTTTTAGTTGGATTCATGTTCCTCCATACATCTACTATTCCTAGCTCCACCATGAGCTGCACAGTTTTTATCCAATTTTTCTAGTGTCCCCTTTTCCATTTGAAGAGTCCAGAGATCCATTTAAAGTAATATTAAAGTCACCCCCACATACTAAGATTCCTTGACTTTTTGTTGTCATCAATTCTATGATTCATTTGTAGAGAGACCAGTCACTCCCAGGTGGAATGTAAACAGTCAAAACACTGATAAGAGTTTCTTCAATCTTCCCATTTATTATTACAAATCTACCTTCTTTATCTTTATACTCAGATATATCTTTGTAGTTTAGAGCCCCTGACACCAGAATGCCCCCTCCTCTCTGACTCCCAGAGCTATAGGAGGAATAAAATACATGTTTAAACCCCATTTTGTTCAATTTTGAATGTTCCTTATCAGATAGGTGTGTTTCTCGTAATAAAACAATATGGGCTTTATCTCTTTTTACTGGACTATGTAAACCATTTATATTAATAGTTACCAAATTCAAAGAGCTGCTATTCATTTATGTTATTGTTTCCTTTCTTTCTTTTAACCTATAATAGGATCCCCCAAAACATTCAATAAAAAATAAACAAAAATATATGTGAGAATCAAGATATAGAGACATTGAAGATCAAACTTAAAAAAAGCACAAGCTAGAGTAAACACTCCCATAAAAAAAACAGTCTGCGACTTTATAATTCACACTAAAAAATGTTTATTCAACTTTGAAACTTTTTTATTTTACTTCACAGTACTCACTGACAGTCTTGAGACGACACATCAAGTGTCTAGGGTGACCCTCAAAGTCCTGGTGTTGCAGCTGGGTTCCTCTTGAAGGTCCTTAGCTTCCAATGTAACCTGGGCCCGGCACCGCTGCTTGACCCTTTAGTGGTTTTGTTCCAACTCAGTCGTCTCATTTGCTCCAAGATGGATTCTGGTGGTTTAAGGATGGTTTTCAGCACAATTGAACATGGGGGGGCATCGTCCGGAGGAAGGGGGCCCAAAGATCGGTGGGCCTATAAATGTTTATTTCTTTCTTTACTGAAGCTTTTCAGTTCTTGTAAAATGACCTCCATTCCTGCCATGATTCGTTCCGTCCTCCACGTAGTCACTCGGTGTCGCCCCGTTTTCTGCAGTGCACTCAGCCGCTCCAGCTGATGGTGTTTTTGATTCAGTCAAACAGTTTCTTTCGATCACTATCCGATGTTTCAGTTTAAAACTCTTCCCCTTTTAAAAAACATTGTCCAAAAGGTTAGCTCATACTCTTTAAGGGACTATATTCCTCACACATTTGGTTTTCTGGGGAACTCTCTCACAGCACGGCCATCGGTGTACCAACCGGAAGTTTCACCTCCTCACGTTTCTTAATGGTTTTATCTTTAAATCTTTTAAATCTTTTCTGCATTATGCTCGTCTTCTACAAAGTGACTCATGAACAGACATGCATTGATTATTCCCTTATTTAGGGATATTGGGATTTTTATTTTAACATAGACTAATATTTTTTGCATCTCTGATGGTAATTAATATAATGAACTTACTGAAGATTTTAAATGTTATTCTTCCCTGTTTCCAGTATCTGAATCATGGCTTTGAAACATGTTTTTCTAATTGTCAGATGAATGTAATACTCTGAGGCACCACTAGGGGACATTGTCGTCTGATTAATCAAATCAAAAACAAAAGGACGGAAAATTCTGAAAGTTCCTTTAGCCTAAAATATATTGAAATGATTCTGAAGCTCTGACTTCTTATTCATTGTTTATTCAGATGATTAAATGAACCAAACAGAACAGACTCACTTTTTGTTCAATGTTTCAACCAGTGCAACTTTATACAACAAACTCAAAACTTAAATAAACAAAATGTTTAAGTCTCAGTTTGCAGCAATGGTTTGTTTGTTCATCTTTCGGCTTATCCCATTCAGGGTCACCACAGCAAAACAGCATCTACTGTTTCGCATCAGTGATTTGGCAGAGTAAAATGTTCAGAGCTCGGGCAGAAACCAGCATAATGAAAATGGGGGGAAGTTTAGAGTTTTTTAGATTATATATTTTCAAATAAATAAAATCATTTTCTTTTTCTCTTTTGACAAGTTCACTGTATTTCTATTTCCCAAATGAAAAGAGTTACAGAAGGATTAATGTGGTTATATTTACATTTCTATGGCATTTGGACAGAAGAAAAATGAGATTGAATGAATAAGTTAATAGAATAGTTTTACATTTCTTCAAAAGTATTCAAAAATAATATGCTAAAAACAAGAAGAAACATCATAAAGAAAATTGTTTTTCAGCAAGTTTAGTACACCAGTAAAAATTGTGTGGTATATGAACAAGTCTGAAATAAATGTGTAACGGTTCCTTAAGAATTTTTGCAAAAATAAACAGCTGGTGTTGATATCATTTTGAAGTCTATGAAAGATAAAACATTTAGAGGAATACTATCTATATAAAGTGTTGTTATCTTCATGCAGAGACTGAGTAGTGTAAAAGAGTCTGGACAAAGACCTTCTTTGATGGACAATAACTCACTTGTTTACAGTAAGATGGAGGTCAGAAGAGAAAGAACTGATTAAGTTTAAGGTAACAGAACCTTGAGAGTCTTCTTTTAAAAACAAGGTGGTATCATCAGTCAGTTGACTCGTGAAGATCTTTTTATCCTGATACTCTAACTCCACTCTGAGCAGCAAGAATAGAATTCTAATGAGGAATAAATGAGAGATATTGAACATTCCTTTCAGATCCCTCAAGATAACATGAATCTTTGTGGAATTCAAAATTTGAGTTTGATGGAGTTGTTGATATTATAAGTATAAAGAATTTGTATTGTGTTAAAGGAATTTGAACCAAACTCAAATTGTTCTAAAACTCTTTAAATAAATTGATGGTCCACAGAGTCAAAGGTCTTTTGAAAGTCAAGAAACAGGATGAAGCTGTCTGTGTCTGTGAGGTCATTGTAATCTAGGAGATCCAGAATTAATCTGATGTTATTTACTATATGTCGATTTTTCATAAATCCATATTGTGTTTCATTGAGGTCGAAGATAAAATATATTTGATTCTGTGGCAAAAATCAGAGCTAAAATCTTAAATTCTCTGTATTAAAGTGTTTTGGTACACCAGTCATCAAGAGACAGAAGATTCTCTTTAGGTTTTAGTATTAAAGAAATACGGCCTTAAATCATAGCAGCAGAGAGAGATTTATTATTGATGATGACGTGAGGACTCCAGTTTACTGTTACAGAAAGATCTAGAGCGCCCTCTAGAGGAAAAACTGTCACAGTGTGTGTTCCTCCAAACAGGTTTCTCAACACTAATATGCAGAAGATTTTAGTAAATGATGAACCTTTATTTTTCACACCCGGTTTTACTGATCACATCATGCACTTTTAAGGATTTTTTACATTTGTCAAGTTATTCATTTGTTTTATGGTTTTGTATTGTGTGAATAAAATTCTGTTTAGAAACATGAACTGTTAGAAATGGTAATGTACTTCATTGAGGATCAGCAGACTATTCACAAACAAAATCAGTTAACTGATGTCACTTACACGTTTTATGATTTTTTATGAGTGGATTTCTTAAAAACCATATAGTTAAAACACTTCATGTTTTCAGGAAAAAAATCAAAATTTTAGAGGAAGTAGCAGGCATACCACATGAAGAAGGCCTACCAAGTAAAATGAAGGAATAGCACTCTAATAAATCTTATCAAAAACAAGTATACTTCAAGTAAATGTTTTAAAGTATACTTAAGCATAGAGAAGTATATTTCCTCATTAAAGAGTATGTTGGTAGTTTACTAACAAGTATACTTTTGGGACGAAATTTGCCTACTTTTAGTTTATTAAAAGTATACTTAGTAGTGTACTTAAAGTAACATCTCTGGTATACTATTAGTTTACTGGCAATAAACTTAAATTTTATGAAAGTACATTTTTAAGTATATCTAATTTATCTTTTATGATTTGCTTTTAGTTTATTAATAATAAACTTCAACTGATTAGTGACAAGAATACATCTACTCCACTTTTAATGCTGTGTAAGAGAATGTTTAAGGGCAGTGACAAATATAGGCTAAATACATCTAAACTTGTAGTTTAATTCTAAGTATAATCCAAGTATACTTAACATGGACTTGTGAAATTGTAAAGTTTAACTCTATTAAGTATCTAAAAAGTAAACTGAAAGTAAAACATCTTTATTTATTTTTTTGAAAAGTATACTTAAAACAAATCCAAATGAGGAAATGAGACCATCTGGTTTTTTATTTCCTCTTTTTAGTGAAGATTTCCAAACGTGCTGAATCAATGTTATAGAATTGTCATCTGTATTAATATTAACATGATCGCTCCCAGTAAAAACCAAAAATCCAGTGATTGCAGATTTGACTGTGGAAATGTGAACAGCGACTCACTTGACCGCAGTGTGAGAACTCTTGGATCAGTGTTCATGTGAAGACATTTTTGTCTGTTTTTACTTTCGTTTTAAATTTCCTTCAGATGGATTTTGCTGGATCAAATGAAAAAGGCTATATGGCGAACAAGTCTGCAGGTCCAGTTGATGGTGAGTGATCTTTACATCATCGATGAAATAAGATTAAAGGAGTTTTATGAAAACTAATACAGTTAATTTGGAATTAAACGTCTTAGCCAACAGTCGCATTAGGTTCTGCGTACCTTTACCTCCTCTTAAGCATAAACGGTTATCTTTTCCAAAAATGTTATGAGTTAAACCTCCAATTTATGTAAAAATAAATAAATAAATACTTAAAATCGGTTAAACAGTTGCCCCTGAATCTATTTTCTATAAAAGTTTAATGTTTTAAAAATTAAAACAAATACACTTTGTCAGGATATTTTATTTTTGGTAAAGGGTCTGTAAATCTCTAGGTTAAAAAAGTGATTTAGAGAAATGATAGAACAATGAGTATTGGTATTCTTGTTCTCCATAAAAGTATTCATGATTTTATTTGGTTTGATTTCTTGTAGAAGCCTAAAGAACACTTTATATTTTTTTGCATCC
>NC_050519.1:13736782-13738868 GCF_002922805.2 Oryzias melastigma
GATTTAGCAAAACAGCAAACTTTAGGGATGCTTAAAGTTAAAAATAGAGAGATGCCAGAGAGTCTGCAAAAGGTATTTGTTTTCACCTCAGAAGATCAAAGTCACAGGAGGAAATTTCAGAATATTTTGATTATTATTCTTTAATGCTTTCAGTATGTTATTTTATGAGCTTTTCAAAAATGGTAAATGGTAAATGGCGTATACTTGTATAGCGCTTTCTACCCTCCTTCGAGGGCCCAAAGCGCTTCACAGTCACAGACCCATTCACCCATTCACACACACATTCACACACTGGTGGTGGCTCCGCTGCCGAACACTGGCGCCAACCTCCCACCAGAGGCAATTCGGGGTTCAGTGTCTTGCCCAAGGACACTTCGACACATGGGCGGGCAAGGCGGAGTCGAACCTGCTCACTTCTGATCAGGAGTCGACCGCCCTACCACTGCACCACGGCTGCATATATTCAGAGCAGACACTGATTTTAGACCACACAGACAAAGAAGGGAAACCGAAATACAGAACAGAGGAAACTTAAGAATAATGGGGATGTTGGTTTCTTAGATTCATTTGTTACAGTTAATACAGATTTACATTTTTAGATTGGGATTGTTAAACAGTGACATCTTTTTGTTCATTGTCCTTAACCACATACATTTATTTACATTTTTTTATGTTTCAGTTGTTAATGTATTTTCAACTTATTTTTAATCATCTTTAAGTTGCATATTTGAGTGGTAATTTTCTATTAAATAATATTCCTCATGTTTCTTAATGATTTTTACTTTTAGACCAATTTTGTTCTGCCTTGTGCATGCCTGTACAATCCTGATGGTAATCTATACAATAAAGTATCAGAATTGTTTGCGTATTATTCTCTAATGTTTCTTGTATCTTTGAAACTGTTTTTATTGTTGGCAGATAATCGTAATACTCTTGTGCAACACTAGGGGTCACTGTAATCAATTAAGCTGAAGACTGAAGAACAAAAAATGTAAATATTCATTTTGCCTAAAATATATTAAAATGATTCTAAAGCTCTGACTTCTTATGCATTATTCATTCAGATGATTAATTGATCCAAACGGAACAGAAGAAATCTAAAAGTTTCAGCTTGTAGCGAAAACAATCTGTCTTTTAGTTTGACACGAAGCTGAAGGTGTTTTTTCTCTTTTGTACAGAAGTCCTGTGTTTTCAGTTACAGAGGTTAAAACAGCACAAGCATCATTTTACAAGAGTCATTACATAATGCTATTGACTTTGAGATGTTAGTTATCTGCTATTTGTTACTTTTACGTGTCTTAAATTAAACATTCATGATGATATTCTAAAAAATGAGCTGTTCTGACTCTGAAATAGTCATTTTACTGTAAATATAATGAAATAAAACACCCTTTGTGTGATCATAAATTGATCTAAAAGTTAGTTTTTAAGATACAATGGTGAATTAATCAATGTAGTATTCATTGAATTTCGAATGAGTCTTTGAAATGTTTTTTGAATTGAAAATAATAAGTATATGTTTCAGTTTTTCATTACTTTTTGGAAACATAAATCACACATTATCCAAATCCTGCTGTAAAGTGTTAAAGACCAATGTGAATTTTAGCAGTTTTTATGATTTCATTGCAGTAAATTTCTCACTTTTCAGACAATCTGGTTTGAGGTTTTAATAAGAAACATATTTCTGGTATTCAGCTGCAGACTCACAACCTTCTCTACTAAAGAAGACAAAAAAGTTGTGTTTTTTCCATGTTCTTTAATTTGTCTCTTTAAAATGAAAAACACCTGAATTTCATTCTACCACCTCCAAAGGCACAGTCATACTTATAGCAGACCAAATTCATCAAACACTGCCACTGAACATCTTAGTTTTTCTCAGTGTGTTGTGTACAGAGTAACAATGCACTATAAAAATGACTAAACATTTTTACTGGGTAAACCGTTCTGTTGATCATGAAGAACTGAGGGACTCGGTAGAAAGGATGGAGTGCTGGTTTGAAGCTTGATGATGAGACTTGTTGAAAACATGCTGTCACTCAAAATACCAAACGATGGGGCGTCTTTTACAAATCGCTCCTTTTGTTTT
>NC_050519.1:13738935-13745247 GCF_002922805.2 Oryzias melastigma
ATGATGTGAAACCAAAAAAAGGACAACGATGCAGAGAGGATGAGTGGTGGAGGAGATACAGTCTATGGTGTGGACTCGCAGTTTACTGATCCAGAAAGATCTAGAGCCCCCTCTAGAGGAAAAACAGTCACAGTGTATGAACCCGCCAAACAGGTTTCTCCAACACTAACATGCGGAAAAAGTTTTTGTAAAGGACAAGTTCCTTTTTCACAACGGGTTTTTCTGATCACTGGCCGTTTTTGTCACTTTTATGGAATAATTTTATTCAAATTATTGTAAGTTTTTGCTTTGTTTTGTGTTTTTATATTGTGGGAAAAGCATTCTATGAGAACAGTTGGATTTGGATGTGAAAAAAATCTGTTCTGCTTTTACTTTCCTTTTAAATCGACTACAGATTGATTTTGCTGGATCAAACTAAATATATGGCAAACAAATCTGCAGCAGTTGATGGTGAGTGAACTTTAATTGGTAAAACAAAACTAAGAGAAAGACTAGAAATTGATACAAAGGAAGAACATGGAGATCTGAGGCTTAATCAGATCATGCTGTTAAGGTTATAATTTTTCCCTGGAAAATCATTTTATTCTTAAGTATTTTTAAATCAATAAACACATATTTAGGTAATTGTGAGCAGGGAGAACAAAAGTTAAGTTTGTGAATTACAGTTCTATTCCAGTTAAATGACATTACAACACCATTGTATACGGCAGGGGTATTCAAATCCAGGCCTCGAGGGCCGGTGTCCTACATGTTTTCCAACCAACCTTCCATTGAAGCTCCTTATTGGCTGCTAATTTCCAGGATCAGGTATGTTTAGCCAATAAGGAGCTTCAATGGAAGGTTGGTTGGAAAACATGTAGGACACCGGCCCTCGAGGCCTGGATTTGAATACCCCTGGTATACGGTGATGTGAAGTATTTTCCTAGTGCATGTGTCACAATAAAAAGAGTTGGAAAATGAGAATGTGAATTTTATTTCATGATTAACATTTTTAGGTGTTTTTCAAATATATATATTTAAAAACATTTCAACTTTTGTTGCAACTTTTCAGAAAAACCGCCACAACATCAGGCTCTTTAGGCTGCAACAATCATAAAAATCTGAGGGTCTGAGTAGTACTTTATGAAGTAGACGTACAAAGTAGGACAGTACTATCAAGGAGTTGTGCTCTACTAACAAGAGTAACAGTTCAGAATCAGGAAAAAAGAAAGATATAGTTTTTCATTTTTCTCTTACCTTGATCCTGTTACAGTACCTATCAATTATTAATGGAGAACTAAAAATTCATTGACGGCGGTTATTGGAACAACAGAAATGCAAACGGTGGCTCACCTGAGAGCATTCAGACAGTAAAGGAGAAGTTCCTCTTCATAACACTTCATCTTTCATTCAGACGCCCTTCAAGGTGAGTAAAACTGATTTATATTGTATAACCTACATAGGAGATTATTTCGTGATTTAGAAAAAACGCTTTAACCTTAAAAAATCCTTACTAAACTCAAAGATCTTTTTCCCACCGGGTTTGTCTTATTACATGAACCTTTTCTAACTTCTATGGAAAACTCAAAATTTGAATCCAACACTGAATAAAAAACTAATAAGATTTACTTAAGAAAATCCTCGTAACAATTTGCACTAACAATTATTGATTAAATTTTACTGCATTTATGAATATAAAAACTACCAACAACAATCTAGTAAAATTTACTTACGTCCACAAGTAAGGTTATGATCGAATCTGAAGTAAATAGAGCAAACATAAATTTCTCTAATAAAATTTACATAATATTATTAAATGCTCCAAAAGTGATTACAACAATTTAAAAAGTAGATCTTACTAATAAACAATCAAAATTTTTGATTACTTATAAAAAATAAGTAAACTTAATTTCTTTACTAGAAAAATCTATGTATTTGCATAATATTTGAATTATAATGTAAATATTATGAGGAATAATTAAGTATATATTACTGATGCAAAAAGTTTGATTTTTCAGTGAACTTTTTACAAGTTTTTCTTCTCTTTTTAAATTGTTTGAAGAATATTCCATGAGAACATTTGGAAATGTTTGGGAAGAAACTAAATGGTTTCCTTTACTTTTGATTCAGACTTGTTTCAGGTGGATTTCACTGGATCAAGTTAAAGTTATGGCTGACGCAGTTCCGCAGTCTGGTGAGTGATGTTTACACAATCATGGAGATTCATGAAAAGCATTATATAAAGCTCAGTTATTACTTTGGAATGATTTATAAATGTCTGATAAACAGGCTGTAAATATATTCATCTCCTACAATTAGGTTTAGTGTTTGCTTCAATGTCATTTTCTTCTAAACTGAATTGGCATATTATGATTTTAACACTTGTAATAAATGTTTAGGTGAATACTTTAATGTCTTCAGAGGAACTCTTTGGGAATTAAAAGAAACTTTAAGTAGTAAATGTGATTCTAAAGAAAACCTTTGATCATCTTCATCATCTTCTTTCTCAGAATCCTTATAAATTATTGTGTTCTCATTAACTTTTAATTAATGGAGATGGATATATAAACTTTAACATAATATAAGTAAAATAAAAAAAATTGATTAGAAAGAAGTCTAGAATAAATCTCTTGGCTCTACTGAAAAAGTGATTTGGAAAACAAGTGAACAATGACTTTTTAATCCACTTCTTGTTTGATTTTATTTGATTTCCTCCAGAAGCTTGAAGAACAGTTTGTGATTTTTTTGCATCCAACAAAATGAAATTACATTTTTGTTTTGATTCCAACAACCAAACATCTGTTTTATCTATGGCTTTCTGAGATCACATCTATTGTTGGCTATGCCCCAAAATACTGTTTGATTGTTTTTACAAAAAAACAAAATGTATACCAAGCAACATGATGTTTAAATGAAATAGTTCTTACTTTATTATTCGATTTTGTCTTTTTTTTCTTTCTTTTATGTTTTTCTTGTAGGGAAAAGTGGTTCTTGTCTAGATTTAAGGATTGTTTTAATCGGTGGAAGACGAGGAAGCAAAAGAAGTAAAAGTTCTACTGGGAACTTGATACTCGGTCAAAATGTTTTTGACACCAGCAGTAGAACTGCTCAAAGTACAGCGAGACAGAGAGAGGTTCACGGCAGACTAGTGACTGTGGTTGATACTCCAGGATGGTTGTGGGAATATTCACGAGAAGAAACTTCAGAACTGGACCAGATAGAAATCCAGAACAGTGTCCATCTTTGTCCTCCAGGCCCTCACGCCTTTCTTCTGGTCATTCCTGTTGAGTTTAATTTTCCTCGGATTTTCAAATTATCTCTGAAAGAACACTTGGAACTTTTTAATGCAGATGTGCTCAAACACACAATTGTGCTGTTCACTGCGTTCACCCCGATTAGAGAGGAAAACATTCAACATTATATCAAAAAATACCCAACAGTTCAGCAGATTCTTCAACAATGTGGAAACAGAAAACATTTTCTTCATATCAGTGACAGCGCTGACAGAACCCAAGTCTTGGAGCTGTTCAGGAAAATTGAAGAACTGGTTACAAACAACCTCAACAATCCTTACTCAGTGGATGAAACTCAAGGAATCATTTTGACACAAAAACTTCAAAGTTTTGTAGAAAATGCATCAAGAAGACGCAACAAAGTGCTTAAAAAAAGACAGAAACTCAGAGCTCAGATTGAAGGTATGTTACAAACTTCTTCAGTTTAAAAACAAATATATTTTTTGTCTTTGTCTTAATCTGTTTATATTGGTAGGTCCAAATATTTGTATGCAGAAAAACAAAATTTTATGTGCAGAAAAAAAATGATTAAATATTTTGTAACTATAACATTTTCAGATTTAGCTTTTAATAATTCATATGAAGTTTCTGATGTTTTTTATATTTATTTTTTATTTTAAAAATCTACAGGTATCAAGAACCCGCCTGATCATTTAAAGTTGGTCATAGTTGGTCCTTACTGGTCGTGCAAGAGTTCAGCAGGAAATAATATTCTAGGAAAAGATGCATTTGAAGTGAATAAAAACTGGGATATATCAAGAACAGCACAATGTGAAATAGGTCACGGTGTGTTTGCAGAAAGACGACTTACAGTTGTAGATTCTCCAGGCTGGTTTTACATCCACACCCTTCAGGACACCAGAGAGATGGACAAACTAGAAATAGAGAATAGTCTGTATATGTGTCCTCCAGGACCACATGCAGTTCTCCTTGTGATTGAGCTTATAACTGCAGTTAATGCGACGTACCAGAGATCAGTTCAGGATCACATGAGTCTGTTTGGAGATGATGTTTGGAAGCACACAATCATTCTCTTTACAAGACCGGACTGGCTTGAAGTGAAGACTGTAGAGGAGAGGATAGAGAGTGATGAAGGGCTGCAGTGGCTGGTGAACAAATGTGAGAACAGATATCATGTCCTGAACAACCTGGAGCCCAATAATAGAGAACAAGTAAAGGTTCTCCTGGAGAAGATTGAGGAGATGAGGGCAGAAAATGATGATCCTTATTATGAAGTCGACCAGAGAAGAGCAGCAGAAATGGAGACTCTGAGAGAGGATGCAGACAAAAGAGCCAAAAAGATGAAGAAGATCATTGAAAGACAGTCAAGAGTACTGAAAGAAATCTTTAAAGGTGAAGTAAAACCACGAGTCTTCATTGATACATTTAAAGAATATTTAAAGTTTGTGATTAAATGTATTTTCTGTTTATTACAGAGGAGAGACAGTCACTCAGTGAGATCAGAGTTGTTCTGTTGGGTCAGAAAGGATCAGGAAAAAGTACTGCAGGAAATCGGATTCTGTTCATGGAAAAATTTGAAGAATCATTAGACACAGCTGGTATCAAGAAGGTATTCAACAGCTTGACATTTACAGAGTCAACTCAGTTTGTAGGCAAACTTAAGAGTGTCTAAATCTTAATTTTATCTGTCTGTGCAGGACAAAGAAGATCTAAGAGTTTCTGTGAAATATCGAGGAGATTTTGATGGAGTTAAAGTCTCAGTTGTTGAGGCTCCAGGCTGGTACAAAGACACAAAAGCTCCTGACTGGCTCAAACATGAAGTTCATCGTAGTGTTTCCATGTGTGATCCGGGGCCTCACGCTCTTCTCCTGGTTGTTCCTGTTTGTAAATCATTTACTGAAAATGATCTCAGAGAATTTGTTGATCTCCTGAAGCCCTTCACTGAGAAAGTGTGGGCACACTGCATGGTTCTGTTCACATGGGGAGACTGGCTCGGTAAACACTCAATAGAGGATCACATTGTCAGAGAAGGAAAAGCTCTTCAGGAGTTGTTGACAAAGTGTGATAACAGATACCATGTTTTCAGCTGGGATTATTCTAATAACCCTACACCAGTCAAAGATCTGCTCCAAAAAGTTATTGACATCTCAACACGAAACAGTGGATGTTTCTCACATAAAGACAAACAAACTAAGCCACATTTTTTACCCCAGCTAATGGAACAGCCAATGCTGAGAGAGGAGTGGAAGAAGAGAGAACAGATGCTGATTGACAGAGTGATGAGAGCTTTAGCAAATGAACCAGAGGAAACAGGAATACAACCTGTGAAGGTGGCAGGAAGCATGGATGATTTTTTTATTCCTGATAGTGAGTTTAATCTTTTTAAATAAATGAATTGAGAATGAGCTCTGCAGTTTTTGACACCATTTATCTGTTTCAGTGAGTGGAGATGCTACGTCTGAATATGGGAGCATCTCAGGACTTCAAAGAGGACACAGAAATGTTTCTGAATGGTTGAAACAACGTACCAGATTATCTGATGTTACCTCTGGGATCAGCAACGCTTCTTCAACAGCGAGTCTTGTGGAGGAGTTTTATGAAAATATTTCATTGGAACAAGATTAGCTGAACATTGAGGAGATCCTCAAAGTATTCCTTCCACCGCTCGACAATGTCCCCAGTTGAAGTCAGCAGATCCCCACCTGCACTGAAAACGGTGCCTGCAGAAAACTGCTTTCCCCTCCTGAGGCGCCGGATGGTTTGCCAGAATCTCTTTGAGGCCAACCGATAGTCCTTCTCCATGGCCTCACCAAACTCCTCCCAGGACCAAGTTTTTGCCTCCAACACAGCCTGGGCCGCAGCTTGCTTAAACTGCCGGTACCTGTCAGCTGCCTCTGGAGTCCCACAAGCCAGCCAGGCCTGATAGGACTCTTTCTTCAGCTTGACGGCATCCCTTACTCTCTGTTTCCACCACCGGGTTCGGGGGTTGCTGCCACAACAGGCACCAGAGACCTTGCGACCGCAGCTCCGGAAAGCAGCAGATACAATAGAGGTGGAGAACATGGTCCACTCGGACTCC
>NC_050519.1:13746026-13749046 GCF_002922805.2 Oryzias melastigma
CAATCCTTACTCAGTGGATGAAAGTCAAGGAATTATTTTGACACAAAAGCTTCAAAGTTTTGTAGAAAATGCATCAAGAAGACGCAACAAAGTGCAGAAAAAAAGACAGAAACTCAGAGCTCTGATTGAAGGTATGCTACAAACTTTTTAATTACAGAAAAACATTGAGATGCTCTGTTTTTGCCTTACTCTAAATATGTTAAAAGTAGGGGTGTAATGGATCACAAAACTCATGGTTCGGATCATGTCACGGTTTTAGGGTCACGGTTCGGATAATTTTTCGGAATCTTAAAAAAAAAAAAAATCAACAAAAACTATAATATAACAGCTAAATTAATTTTTGGAAACGCTTCAACTCATAAATTCAATAAATATATAAAGTACTGGGCTGCACGGTGGCGCAGTGGTTAGCGCTCTCACCTCACAGCGAGAAGGCCCCGGTTCGACTCCCGGCTGGGACCTTTCTGTGTGGAGTTTGCATGTTCTCCCCGTGCATGCGTGGGTTTTCACCGGGGACTCCGGCTTCCTCCCACCGTCCAAAAACATGCTTCATAGGTTAATTGGTGACTCTAAATTGTCCCTAGGTGTGAATGTGAGAGTGGATGTGTGTGTGATTGAGGCCCTGCGACAGACTGGCGACCTGTCCAGGGTGTACCCCGCCTTCGCCCATCAGTAGCCGGGATAGGCTCCGGCACCCCCGCGACCCCGAAAGGGAAGAAGCGGTCTGGCAGATGAATGACTGAATGAATATAAAGTACTTCACACACACAATATTTATGAATGCAACATCAAAACCTTTCGTCATTGACGCCTATTTATTAAAACAAAATATCTTTAAATTTTGAACACAAAAAATGCTTAAACATGTAGTCTCTGATTATATTTACATGTCTTGAGACCAAATCTTCAAAAACTGAGAGAAAGAATGCTTAAAAAAATAGAGTTGAATACCAAATCTATCTCCAGTACCCCTTAAAATACACATTTTCTCATCCCGCCTGCCTAATGTCCAAATTAAATCATACATAAAACAGTTAAGATTATCTTTTGTTATTAATTGTTTTATTGAAACTAACTGTGGACACATTTTCCATCCATCCATCTTCCTCCGCTTCATCCGGGACCGAGTCGCAGGGACAGCAGTCTAAGCAAAGATGCCCAGACTTCCCTCTCCCCGGCCACTTCCTCCAGCTCCTCTGGGGGGACCCCGAGGCGTTCCCAGACAAGCCGAGAAACATTGTCTCTCCAGCGTGTCCTGGATCTTCCCCGGGGCCTCCGCCCAGAGGGACATGCCCGGAACACCTCACCAGGGAGGCGTTCAGGAGGCATCTGGATCAGATGCCCGAACCACCTCAACTGGCTCCTCTCGATTCGGAGGAGAAGCGGCTCTACTCCGAGCTCTCTCCGGGTGACCGAGCTTCTCACCCTATCTCTAAGGGAGCCCCCAGCCACTCTTCGGAGAAAACTCATTTTAGCCGCTTGTAGTCGGGATCTTGTTCTTTCGGTCATGACCCAAAGCTCATGACCATAGGTGAGTACTGGAACGAAGATCGACTGGTAAATTGAGAGCTTTGCTTTCTGGCTCATCTCTCTTTTCACCACAACGGACCGGTACAGCAACCGCTTAACGGCGGACGCAGCTCCAATCCACCTGTCGATCTCACGCTCCGATCTTCCATCACTTGTGAACAAGACCCCAAGATATTTAAACTCCTCCACCTGTGGCAGGAGCACCATCCACGAGAGAGGGCAAACTACCTTCGTTGAGAACCATGGCCTCAGACTTAGCGGTGCTGACCCTCATCCTAGCCGCTTCACATTCGGCTGCAAACCGCTACAATGCAACCTGGAGATCCCAGTTCGATGGAGCCAACAGAACAACATCATCTGGAAAGAGCAGAGATGAAATCCTGTGGTCCCCAAACCAGATCCCCTTTGGCCCCTGGCTGTGTCTAGAAATTCTGTCCATAAAGACTATGAACAGAACCGGTGATAAAGGGCAGCCCTGCCGGAGTCCAACATGCACCGGAAACAGGTCTGACTTACTGCCGGCCATGCGAACCAAGCTCCTGCTCCGGTCATACAGAGACCGGACAGCCCTGAGTAAGGCTCCCCAGACCCCATACTCCCAGAGCACCCTCCACAGGACACCACGGGGAACACAGTTGAACGCCTTCTCCAAATCCACAAAACACATATCCTCCTGAGACCCGGCCCATTCATTTATGTCCTTTAAAATGGACATTTTGTTTACCTGTATATTTTGTGTGGGCTGCACGGTGGCGCAGTGGTTAGCGCTCTTGCCTCACAGCAAGAAGGCACCGGTTCGAATCCCGGCTGGGGGATTTGGGACCTTTCTGTGTGGAGTTTGCATGTTCTCCCCGTGCATGCGTGGGTTTTCACCGGGGACTCCGGCTTCCTCCCACCGTCCAAAAACATGCTTCATAGGTTAATTGGTGACTCTAAATTGCCCCTAGGTGTGACTGTGAGAGTGAATGGGTGTGATTGAGGCCCTGTGACAGACTGGCGACCTGTCCAGGGTGTGCCCCGCCTTCGCCCATCAGCAGCCGGGTTAGGCTCCGGCACCCCCGCGACCCCGAAAGGGAAGAAGCGGTCAAGAAAATGGATGGATGGATGGATGTATATTTTGTAAGTATTTGTAGATAACCTTCTAAGTCCTATAGTACCCTGTAGAGGACTCATGTGATTAGTTTGCATGCTGGGAACTTTAATTTTTTTCTCTACCAAGATGGCTGCCATACAAGCAACCACATTTTACGGAAAGCTGAAAAGTAATTCAAATATTCTACATCTATTGCTTTTTTTACCATGAGAAGTGTATATATGGACTGGATGAGCGAACTCCCACAAAACCTCCAGCACTCTGAAGAGGGTGCAGAGCTGGTCCACTGTTCCACGACCAGGACGGAACCTGCACTGTTGTTCTTGAATCTGAGGTTCGACTATCGGACGGACTCTCCTCTCCAGTACCCTGACATAGACTTCTTAAAAAGGGGAAC
>NC_050519.1:13751786-13758530 GCF_002922805.2 Oryzias melastigma
GGATGCAGACAAAAGAGCCAAAAAGATGAAGAAGATCATTGAAAGACAGTCAAGAGTACTGAAAGAAATCTTTAAAGGTGAAGTAAAAGCATGAGTCTTCATTGATACATTTAAAGAATATTTAAAGTTTGTGATTAAATGTATTTTCTGTTTCTTACAGAGGAGAGACAGTCACTTAGTGAGATCAGAGTTGTTCTGTTGGGTCAGAAAGGATCAGCAAAAAGTACTGCAGGAAATCGGATTCTGTTCATGGAAAAATTTGAAGAATCATTAGATACAGCTTGTATCAAGAAGGTATTCAACAGTTTGACAATTACAGATTTAACAAATCCAAAGTTGTTCAAATGTTAATTGTATTTGTCTGTGCAGGACAATGAAGATCAAAAACCCAGAGTTTCTGTGAAACATCGAGGAGATTTTGATGGAGTTAAGGTCTCAGTTGTTGAGGCTCCAGGCTGGTACAAAGACACAAAAGCTCCTGACTGGCTCAAACATGAAGTTCATCGTAGTGTTTCCATGTGTGATCCGGGGCCTCACGCTTTTCTCCTGGTTGTTCCTGTTCATAAATCATTCACTGAAAAAGATCTCAGAGAATTTGTTGAGCTCCTGAAGCCCTTCACTGAGAAAGTGTGGGCACACTGCATGGTTCTGTTCACACGGGGAGACTGGCTCGGTAAACACTCAATAGAGGATCACATTGTCAGAGAAGGAAAAGCTCTTCAGGAGTTGTTGGCAAAATGTGATAAAAGGTATCATGTATTTGGTTTGGAAGATTTCGGTAACCGTGCACCAGTTAAAGCGCTGCTGCGAAAAGTCATTGACATCTCAACACGAACCAGGGGATGTTTCTCACTGAAAGAAGAACAAAACATGCTAAGTTTTTTACCCTGGCTAACAAAACAGTCAACGCTGACAGAGAAGGAGTGGAAGAGAAGAGAACAGATGCTGATTGACAGAGTGATGAGAGCATTAGCGAATGAACCAGATGAAACAGGAATACCATCTGTTGAAGTGGCAAGAAGTATGGATGAATTTTTTATTCCGAACAGTAAGTCTGATTTTTCAAAAATAGATAATTTGAGAATTATTTCTGTATTTTTTGACAACATTTATATTTTTCAGTGAGTGGAGATGCTACATCTGAATATGGGAGCATCTCAGGACTTCAAAGAGCACACAGAAATGTTTCTGATTGGCTGAGACAACCTGTCAGAAATTCTGATGTTACCTCTGGGATCGGCACTTCTTCAGCAGTAAGTCATGTGGAGGAGTTTCATGAAAATCTTTCATTCGATCATGAACCGCGGAACATCAGTCCACTTCTTGAAAAGAAAGAAATCACAACAAATCAAAGAGACCGTCGAAACTCAGTAAATATTCAGCGCAGATACTCATTTTAGACCACACACACAGAACTGAAACTAAAATATAGAATATAAACATAACAGGGATGTTGATTTCTTAGATTAATTTGTTAAAGTTAATAAGATTTACTTTTTAATACTGATCATTAGTTTTAAGTTTGTTTAAATAGCTAAAGATATTGTTGTTCATTGTTAGTAATTGCAGATGTTTGTTTACCTTTTTTATTGGTTTTCATTTGGTCATTCTTTTGTCATTTTGTAACCATATATTTTAGTGGTAATTTGGTATTTAAATTAAAAGGGACAGAGGTCTACCTAAACGAGCATCTGACAAAGATACAAGCTGAAATTACTTGGAAAAGCCAGATCTATAAGGAGCAAAAAATCATTCAAGCGACCTAGACTAGAAACGGAAAAGTATTACTAAGGTTAAAGCTAAAGTGATTCGGGTATAGAAACATGAAAGACTTGGACCAATATAAATTCTAATGAACAATAGCAAGAACTCTGATAAGTTGCTCCTTTTGGTTTTGTTTTATTTGTGTATCTTCTCTTATGAGAACCTTTGCTGCATTTGCTGCTTGCTATATTAGCTGTGGTTAGTTGTTAAATGACAGATTCATTTGATACTCAGAGATTTTCAAGAGTTAGTAGTTTATGATTTTGACCGCGATATGGATCCAGAGCTCCATGCTTTTAATCTTATAAAAGACTCTTGTAAATAATATTACACAGATGAACAAATCCATGATGCTAATGAACAAGCTAAGATATTTTCATTAATTAATTTTAACTCTAGAAGTTTATGTAGGAAATTTGCTAAAATCATTGATTATTTGGATACATGTTATCCATTTTTGAGTCTCTCCTTTAAAACAGGTGTTTTCTCAGAATGTATGTGTAACTAGGAGGCTAAGGGATTGGGATCAAAGGGAGTAACCGCTCAGAATTGTATCAGTGGCAAATACAATACTTCACACAGAGCCGGGCACGTGCACAGATAGGGCTTTAATAGACCAGTATCACCACTTTCACAATTCTCTAAAATATTAGAAAAGCTGTTTGTTCACAGAATAAATTCTTTCATTGAATAAAAAGCTATTGAATGACTGTCAATATGGTTTTCAGAGAAATTGTATTGTTTTACTTCACTTATTGTGTTAAGAGTATGGGGTAATACAAATACATACAAAAATAATGTAACACCATTACATTTGCAGGGAAAAAATGTTATTTGAAAAAATAATGAACTTAGATACAGAGAACATACAAAAGCTGAAATTAAGTCAAGATTGCTGAAATTTAAGGATTTAGCAAAACAGCAAACTTTAGGGATGCTTAAAGTTAAAAATAGAGAGATGCCAGAGAGTCTGCAAAAGGTATTTGTTTTCACCTTAGAAGATGAAAGTCACAGAAGGAAATTGATTTCAGAATATTTTGATTATTATTCTTTAATGCTTCCAGTATGTTATTTTATGAGCTTTTCCAAACACTGCATATATTCAGAGGAGACACTGATTTTACACACAGACACAGAAGAGAAACCGGAATACAGAACAGAGGAAACTTAAGAATAATGGGGATGTTAGTTTCTTAGATTCATTTGTTAAAGTTAATACAGATTTACATTTTTAGATTGAGATTGTTAAATAGAGACATCTTTTTGTTCATTGTCCTTAACAATACATTTAATTTTTTTTATGTTTCATTTGTTAATGCATTTTCAACTTATTTTTAATTGTTTATAAGTTGCATATTGAGTGGTAACTTTCTATTAAATAATATTCTTCATGTTTCTTAACAATTTTTTATTTTCAAACCAATTTTGTTCTGCCTCGTGCATGCCTGTACAATCCTGATGGTAATCTATACAATGAAGTATCAGAATTGTTTGCGTAGTATTCTCTAATGTTTCGTGTATCTTTGAAACAGATGCTTTTGTTGATAGCAGATAATCGTAATACTCTTGTGCAACACTAGGGGTCATTGTAATCTATTAAGCTGAAGACTGAAGGACAAAAAATGTAAATATTCATTTTGCCTAAAATATATTAAAATGATTCTAAAGCTCTGACTTCTTATGCATTATTCATTCAGATGATTAATTGATCCAAACAGAACAGAAGAAATCTAAAAGTTTCAGCTTGTAGCGAAAACAATCTGTCTTTTAGTTTGACACGAAGCTGAAGGTGTTTTTTTCTCCTTTGTACAGAAGTCCTGTGTTTTCAGCTACAGAAGTTAAAATAGCACAAGCATCATTTTACAAGAGTCATTACATAATTCTATTGACTTTGAGATGTTAATTATCTGCTATTTGTTACTTTTACGTGTCTTAAATTAAACATTCATGATGATATTCTAAAAAATGAGCTGTTCTGACTCTGAAATAGTCATTTTACTGTAAATAAAATGAAACAAAACACCCTTTGTGTGATCATAAATTGATCTAAAAGTTTGTTTTTAAGATACAATGGTGAATTGATCAATTCAGTATTCATTGACTTTTGAATGAGTCTTTGAAAGGGTTTTTTGAATTAAAAATAATAGGTTTATTTTTCAATTTGCCATCAATTTCTTGTAACATAAATCACACATTATCCAAACCCTGCTGTAAAAAGTGTTAAAGACCAATGTGAATTTTAGCAGTTTTTATGATTTCATTGCAGTAAAACTCTCCTCCCTTTTAAGACATTCTGGTTTGAGGATTTAACTAGAAATATATTCCTGGATTTCAGCTGCAGAGTCACTACTTTATCTACTAAAAAAGACAAACAAGTTATGTTGTTTTTTCCATGTTGTTTAATTTGTCTCTTTAAAATTAAAAACATCTGAATTTCATTCTACCACCTCCAAAGGCACAGTCATACTTATAGCAGACCAAATTCATCAAACACTGCCACTGAACATCTTAGTTTTTCTCAGTGTGTTGTGTACAGAGTAACAATGCACTATAAAAATGACTAAACATTTTTACTGGGTAAACCGTTCTGCTGATCATGAAGAACTGAGGGACTCGGTAGAAAGGATGGAGTGCTGGTTTGAAGCTTGTTGATGAGACTTGTTGAAAACATGCCGTCACTCAAAGAAATAGAGAATTAAAGAAAATGTTTTGACAAAAAAATATGATGTGAAACCAAAAAAAAGGACAACGATGCACAGAGGATGAGTGGTGGAGGAGGACTGCATCCGTCAGATCAACCAGATCCTTTGATCTGCACTGCATCTGCGTCTGCATGTAATCTGACACCTCCATCTACACATTAAGCTGTAAAGCTTCAAAGAAAACAGAAACATATCTGTGATTACTGTGGCTTTTGAAGACAAAAAGTCAGCATGTGCAAAGAGGCAGGGGTCTACATCTGTATGTGATCTAAATCATTGGTTTGGAAACCTGAACAGACAGTCACAAACCAGTAAAGCACACGAAGGATTTCCCACAATGTGTGACAACACAGCACCATACACTGCACAAGAGGCTCACTTAGTGACAAATAAAAACCAACGTTGTGAATAAATACACAGTAAAAAGTATCGATTAAACTAACTCAGGCACAGTCCTCCTTAAAACATTAAAACAGAATTTAAAAGACAAGCAGTCGGGGATCAAAGAAAGAAGGTTTGGCAAAAATATTGGAAATCTATATTAAAATAAGGCAAAAAAAACAGGATTTCAAAAGGAAAACGAGGCCACAGAAGAATGCACTAGGACAGGGTTGAAGCACTTTGAACATACATGACACACGGAAGCACCCCACCCCTTTGAGAGACCACATTTCAGTAAAAATGGTGAGGATGTTTGCAGCAACTAACAAGAGTCCCTGGTCAACAGCTTTAGCTTCCTCTTTAGTTTGTGTTTAGCAGCTGTGACAGGCACTCCAAGAGCAGGAGACTGGTTTGTTGTCCTTTACAGGCAAATACAGTCAAAGACTTCCCAAACCCAAATGGTTAAAATACAGGAAAATATCTACAGTTACACGTGGCAAACCCCACAATCATACAACATTCAGACAAGCATGGAAAAGTGTTCAATGGGAGTACTGACAGTGTAGCGAGGTGGTCACAGTGCTCAAACAAGGAGTCACTCAAAATACCAAACGATGGGGCGTCTTTTACAAATCGCTCCTTTTGTTTTTTCACTCCACATCAAACAAATTCAATAAATTAAAGAAACCTCCACTTAAAGCCTACTTTCTCCAGAGACGTCACCGTTTACACACAGTTTGCACAATTTGAAAGACCACTTTGACATGGCAGTGACGGGTTTGTGGTGTTCTTGGGGAAACAAATATTTGATGAGAGCCAGAGAATGTGTCCCATTTGGTTCTGGAGGTTCTCTTTGCAGTGACATACTCTGGTTGTGAAGCTTTTAGGGAAACGTTACCCCCAAAAAGAATCAATGGTCTCTTCCCCCCCAGGCAGCAGCAAACAAACATGGTTTGAGCGAGTGTACTGAAACAAATGACACAACCAAAACTATATGCTACACGTGTTTACAGACACTGATGAGATCTATCATATAACCAACGTATAAATTAGTGTTTCTTTGTACATCTGTATGGCATCAATCTCTTTTTGTTTCTTTTTTTTTTTCCTTTTTTTTTTTAACTTGTCCTGTCCAACAGCTAAGCAAGCAGATATGTGCAGCCTCTATTGTTGGACAGATTTTAATGTACACTATAATGTATTTTATACTAAACTTTATTTACATTGATATGTTGTACCTTTTTTCCTTTTTTGTTGGACCAGATGGAAACAAGGAAGAAAGAGGTTGGGGGATGTTAGGGAAAAAAGAAGATGGTAACAGAGGGAGGGAACATAAAACAATCAGGTTTAAATAGCAATCTGGAATGTGCGGTGTATAAAGATGACACGGGAATCGGTCCGCCATCGTTAGCAACAACTTTATTTCTGTAACTTCAGACTCCCAGCACTCTGTGCTACAGCAAAGCATCATGGGACAAGTCCTCTTACTACACCTCCTCCTTTTAGCTTGAGTCATACTTTCTTTTAAGTAAACACATGAAAACACTCTTAAACTTCAAGTATTTCTCTTTAACCCCAAAATGCCGTTTTCTTTTAAAATAACAGAACTTATACTGAACCTTTTTGTTCTTTTACATCAACACCTACAACTTATATTCAGAATTGCACTCATGCATTGTAGTCTGTTAAGTCCTTTTCACAGATCCAATCTATCAGGAAGTTTAACCAATCAGCCCAACCTTGTAACAGTCTTGGTGGGTCGAAGATGACTTCTGTTTCTCCTTAAAGTACCTCTGTCAGTCTCTACCAGATAAGATCTGGGGTACTTGCAGGTCTGATGACTGCGCCGGTAGTTCCTTCAGTAGTGATCCAAACCTTCTGTCCAGATGTGAGTTGT
>NC_050519.1:13759419-13796830 GCF_002922805.2 Oryzias melastigma
GGGATCAATCTCTTCTGCTGGGTTCTGGTTAGTTTTCGGTCGACCCGGTCGTGAAGAGGACCCCCTGATCAGTTCTGGCCAGCTTGGCGGGCGGCTCCAGTGACTCCTCCCCCAGCCCGGTCCCGTCAGACGGAAGGGACAGCTCCTGACCCTCTTCCTCACTCTCCTCTTCCTCGTCCTCTTCCTCCTCTGCAATTGGAAAATGTTACAGAGACAGTTTTGTTTAGAGCTTTACTGCAGATGTGACTGATGAGGGAGAAAAGAGAGCAGCAGACCTTTGTCGGGATCCAGCTGGTTCAGACCTCGACCCAAACTGGCAAACTTTTGGTATAAAAAAAAAGAAAGCTGGTGAGTATATTTGGCTTCTGCTGCTTTTTCAAACACATTTTTGTATTTAATACCTCGCCCATAACGGCGATGGGCGTTTCTCCCTTCGCTTGAGCCACCCGGTGCTCTATAAGGTAGTACATGTACTCGTCGTACAGCAGGCGGATCAGGTGAAAGGATCCGAAGCTGGCTGCACTGCGCAGGGTTAAATCTCTGATCACCATGGAACTGCAGAACACATGAAAGAACATTACATTAATGCAACACCTCCTTTAACTGCTTTTCAGAATTGTACGTTATTTGTTTCTGTCCTTGTTCCTCCACCAGAAGTGCAAACAAAAGACTGAGAACAAAGAGGAAAGCATCCAAAAAGGCTCTTAACTAAATACAACTTTGTCATTTCAGGCTATTTTAGTCAGAACATCAATAATTTATTAAATAAATCAGTAAACCGCCACACTTGGCCTAAATAAGTTCTTAAAAATACAAAGTTTTTATTTACTTTGAATCCAGTTTACTATTTCAGACAAGATTGATTCCAAACCTCCACAAAAGAAGGAAAAACTTTCAAAAATGAAATGTTTCTATCAATATTTTTAAAACGTATTCAAGGATTTGAAATATCACACTGCTTAACTCCAATCTGAACATCATGAATTAATATTTAAACAGTTTTAAAGATGGTAAAGCATTGAATAAATAGGGCATTTGGCTGCTCTGTCCCCGTTTTTGCTAGTAGAGAATGAAGCTCAGTCTTGCAGCACCTTGGAAGGCATCAAAACAACCTCCTTCCATTTCCTTTAAACCCACAACAACAAAGACATCAGAAATCAATACAGTTTTTTCTGTTTTGTAATGATTCCTCTGCCGCACCTGTAAAAAGACCACTTGAGGAGAAATAGCTTTGCAGCTTTGGGGAAGGCAGGGCTGTGCTGGTAGGGCTTCAGGACTTGAGAGACCACGCCGTCGAGCCACACAGCCCACTGCTCTAAGGAGTTCTGCTGCTGGAGGGTCAGCTTGAAGTCCTGCTCCAGACGCTGAACAACACGGTCCTCACAGCGGCACACCCATGAAGCCTGCTCCTGCAGACAAGAACACACACAACTGTCACTATTGAACACTGCATATAAATAAAAAGGATAAAAGGGTGCATTCATTCTTTTTTTATTATTATTATTTGAACTTTGGGGGTACAGTAAGAATGTTAGCTGAAAATGTAATCAGGACTCAAGTAGGTAAAGATTTCATGTTGCTGCAAAGAGGTAAACAGTTTCAAAGGAATACAGGAAGGGTTTCCTGGTATGAAAAGACAAAGAAGTGACTGAGAAATGGGTAAGTTATGATACATCTGTGAAACCACAAGCTACGAGAAAAGCGCTGCATGTGCAGAACCCTTTAACCCATGAAAGACTCTGCTGCTTACTCTGAAAACCATGCTCTTATCACACAGGATCCTCTCAGACCACAGGAATAAATCAAATAAGAAAAAAATCCACTAACAAACCAACCTGGACGTTTGCAAAGTCGACCCGGTTCAGATCAGATAGCATTTGGTTGATCTGAGCTGTGTTCTGCAGCACAGCGCGGGCTGCCTGAGCAAGGTGGTTGAGACTGGTGTACCGGCGCAGAGTCTGGGCAAACGCATTAGCGGATGTAACCTGTGGAAAAACACACCACAAGCTAAACTGTGAGCTGACAATAGTAAAAAATGACAACTATTTTAAGAATTTGTCATAAAAAGAAAACAATTTTTACCTTATCTAATAGAAAATAAACTCTGCAATTGGCTTCATATTTAAAAATTGTAAAAGTGTATTTATGTATCTCTGCATTAAATCCTCCAGGCTGCAGAGACAGATAGCTGCCTTTCTCAAAAAGCAATGTTCCTAATTAACTGTAAGCGGGAGGAAGTGGCTGTACCTTGATGCGAACCATCTCCTCTGGGATGTTCATCATGGCATTTGTCAGCCAGCTCTCCAGGCTCTTGGCAAAGTTACGGATGGCTTGAGTTAAGGCACCTTGGGATGGCAAAAGGGTTAATGGATTTAAAAGCTGTTTTCAAGTGTGCTTCCAAAAAAAAATGCTGTTTTAGGAGTTTTATTTTGTTGCACTTTGGTTGCACAAACGGATGAGCGAAAATGGCAGACATCATAAAGTAATAAATCTCAAAGTTTGGCTAAAAGTTGCCGGTGAAACAGGAAGAAATCCGGATAAATTTCAGCACAGCACAGCAGACTGTGCTATCGTTTTTCTGCAGAGCCAGCACTTTTTTCCAAATGAAGAGAAAATCATCGTAAGAAAATGCTGACTCGCTTGAAAGGTGGGTGTTTTCTAACACTTCTCCCACTTTACCCAACACCTCAATATGTACACATTTGGGCTGCCACTAAAAAGCATTATTTTTAATCATTTAGATGAGCCTGACAGGGTAATAACTAACTAAAAAAAGGAGGCTTACTGGGGATGGGTCGGAGGACATCAGGGATGAGGATCTCCACCAGGCTCTGGTACAGGCTGTTGTCACAGTCACGGCTCCATCGTAGCACTGGCTCATATTTGCACAGCAACACCAAGCAGGATTTGGGGAGACGCTTCTCAGACTCATCATGGCTGTCGACACAAACAGCAGCCATGTATAAAGGTGCAGCAACAGCTCTAGTGTCTTTTTTTTGTTTTAGCTGAGACCAGAACTCACACAGCAATTGTAGCATCTCCAGCCTGACTTTGGCTGAACCTCCAGAAGGTCTTCCACAGAGTCTCCACCAACGTGAACTGCAGGTTGATCATGACATCCAGAATGGCCTGAAAGAAGACAGAGACAAAACAATAAATGACAGAAAAAAACCAAAGTGGAGAAAGTTTTTGCTTGTCATTTAAGGCACTTTTCTGCCTATAACAAAGGATCGACAAGATTAATTTACCGACTTCAGTTCATGTTCTTAATATTTTAATACATATAAGTAAAGTGGGATTGTGACCATGTCTATCAAATCCAAGGAAATTGCATTTTTTAAATTAAAAGTAAAACAAAGAAAGATATACATAAATATGTAATAGTGGCATCCAAATATATAGATAATACTCTTGACTGACATTTAGAGACACTCCAATGTTGAAAGAATAAGCTTTAAGCTGACCGAACTAATATTAGTGCTATAAGATTAACCACTGGACACTAATTCTAATGCTTTTTGTCTTAACCTCAAACAAAAATGGGGAGGAATGAGGATATGAAAGAATAAGTGATTCCAATACCAAAGCTATTATAGTCCTTTTTCTGTATGTTGTCTGGAGTCAGCAGTATGATAAAACAGAAGAGTCTTCATTGTTATCTAAAACAATACAACTCCTAAATATTTAGCCTTGGATCAAAGCATTACCTCACAGTGTTCTCTGTAAAGCAGTTGAAAGCTCTTTATGTGCTCCAGTTCGATTCCCTCTGGCAGCGACTTGCCCTGGAGGTCAATATCTGGGAACTCTGGAAGAGCTCTGGATGCATCTGGACACAGCAGTGATACATTCATTTGGTGCGGTGACTGTTTAATCAGGTGCACACATTTGTTACTGACACTGAGTTGATGTCAGATGTCAGAGAATTTATTTTAATGTAATCACCTAAGAATTGTTGGTACTGCTGGACCTGTGTGCTGATGTCCACGTGGCCCGAGCCCTGCTGCTGTTGCTGCTGCTGACCCGCTCCTGCCGCTGTGCCGTTGGTCATTCCTTCAACTTTATGCACAGGCTTCAACCTGAGGAGAAAATGATCGCTCAACTCTAGCAAAAAATATTATGGAATTGTCAAAAAATGTTTAAGTAAAGTCAAAGTACATAGAAAAATTAATAAAATGAGAATCTGAGATATAACTGAAATGACAGATTCTTTCTTTCTAAGGTTGTGCATCGACTCTGTACACACCTTTGTTTCTGTGAAAATGGTTGTTGCCTCATGGCCAAATGTTGCTGATCCTCCATCAGACGGAGTAGAGAGGAGCCTGCCTTGATTCTCAGTCCATAGTAGTGGTATTTAGAATTACCTCTACAAGAAAAAACACAAAGCATTGAGAGAGATGAGTTTCAGTTATAACACTGGCTCTTAACATGTTTATTTTAATGTGTTAAAGTAAAAAAATAAATTTTTTGTACTATATATATCTTTCTCAATCAAAAACCAAACTATCCTTGAGTTTAAAGTTATTGTTTTGCTGACTTCACCCACTTTTGACTCATCTGCCTTCATCTTTACCCAGTTTGTTCTCAATAAGCACAATATTTATAAAATTTCAGTAGATCTACATTCTTTTAATAAATGACTTTAATAAAATACTTAGAAAATAGACATCAGAAACATAAAAAAAACTCTTTTATTAGAATTTGAATTAGCGGGGACAGGGAAGTGGTTGATCCACATTTTTCATTTTAAGGGTTCTCCACAGTAAAGTCTTAGTGTGTGGTGATCTTACCGAGTTCCCAGGCGACGTGTGCGCAGCCCCATGAACACAGACCGAATAAGCTTCCCAAAAGAAGCAGCATTAACGGGCTCAAGTTTCTGCTCCTGACAGTGCAGCAGGTAGTGGCAGTAAAGGGTGGAGCGCGGCAGACTAACTCCTTCAGCTGTCTCATAGTTGTCCAGCAACCACTGTACCTGACACACAGCCAAGCGAAAGAGAGAAGAAAGCTGATGTGATTAGAAAAACAACAAGATGCTGTCAAATGAAACCCTTAACATGTAAACAAAAACACACATACATGCAAAGTCATCAACATACAATAAACATGTTGAAATTAGTACATGCGTTTTTCTGACAATCAATTATAAGAATCCGATCCATTCATGTTTACAGTCCTGTTAACCACTGAGGAATGAAAAGACAAAAACACCCGTTTGCGTGCCGTGGCATACAGTTTTGGTATGCAATGAACATATGAACTGAAAAATTGATGGGATGTCTGCCAAACACATTTTAGTTATCATTCTGGTATGGGATTTAATAGGATGAATTTGGGATGAACGTTATAGTGTTAGGGCATTTCAAGCAGATTATAAATGCCCTTCATCGCATGCACCGCAATGACATGGAAATGATGAGGTCATGGTTTTGCTTGTAGAATTATAATTCAGTTAGAAAAATAATAGTGTCCTTTCAGCTTTGATCAGATAGTATTATGTTATGGTACTGCTCACTTTTCAGGCCCATATTTTATTTTTTCCCCCACTTTTTTAAATGTAACAATGACATCATCAGTGTGCGCCACCAAAGGGTTGAGTGAATGAGAACGGAAGGAGACGAAATTCCTGCGCTTGGCACCTCTGCATACCTTCTTGTCTGCCGACGGCACGCTAGTCTCCTCGCCTTCTGTAATACTCACAGTGGCTGGGGAGGCGCGGGCGGTGTGAGAGAAGCTCTGGCTGTTGCCAGCTGCCCCTGCGCCACTGCTGCTGCCCAGCATGTAACCCCCTTGGATTACGTAGCTGCCTGCTGCGCTACCGTTCGTGCCGGTTCCATCCTCCGCTCCGTTGGCGGTACCCCCTGCTGTCACTACAGTGGCCCCTCCCGCTGTTGCACTGGTGGGCTGTGCCACAAACATGGACACGCCCCCGGTGGTGCCAGCTGTTACAGAGACGGTTAGAGATGTACCAGGGGTGGAGGCCTGCGAGCCGGAGGTCGGCTGACCGTCGTAGTACTGGGCAGCTGTGGTCTGCGTGTACAGCGGGGTTTCAGTGTACGGAAAGTTACTGGAACGACTGAAGAAAAACAAATAAATGTTTTAAAAACAAGGATTCACCACATTAATATTTGCAGCTAAATCTTCAGTTTAAATCTAACATTGTGCTGGCTGTGTAGTTGGCGTCTCCTCCTTCAACATACTGCACTTGATTGGTGTAAACATGTTGCACCGGCACTGATGTGAGCTGCTGCTGGACCTAAACACACAAAAATAAATCCATAAATCACTGCATAAATCATCACATCAAATGTTTTATCAGCCTGACATTTTCTGTTCAGATTGAAAGCTACAAATTCTCCTTTTTTCACCCTGACAAGCTCTCTTGTGTCCCTAACCTACATGACAAAGGAGAGGTGACTCTGTCCTGCCTAAACTGTAAGGCTCTTCTGTCACTTGAAAAAACTTCTGTTCTTCTTTTGTATTACTGGCTTTTTGTGCCATCTTGATGCAAAGAAGAAGCTGGAATGTGAGAAGTTGGACCTTAAAGACAAGCAGACTAAACACATGAAATACACAAAAAGGTCAGAGTGACATAGTTAGATGTGGAAGTATGTGGTGGATTCATGACACCTCCGTGGTGCTGAGCCTGACTTACCTCTTGGGTGAGATGCACAGGCTGTAGACTGGTGACACTCAGCTGAGTGCCTGGCTCAGTTTTGGGAATTTGGGATGTGGCTTGCACAACTGACCTCTGTTGGAAAAAAATACTTTCAGTACAAATGAGTTTTGTAAGAAAGTAAAAATAGATTGTGTGTGTTTTACCTGCTGGGCAGTTTGGACCTGCTGTACGACCTGCGTGGGAACTCCTGTCTGCACTACAGCAGGAGGCGGGCTGGAATCTGACACACTGTCACTTGAGTTGAGGGAACCCTCTGAAAAATTAAAAGGGTAAGAAGTGGTCTGTTTTTAGTATTTGTCAGGATCCTATCAGCTCTTCGTATAAACTCTCTAATGATACTCAACAAATCAGGGAATAAATAACTAGGTTTCACATTCACACAATCACTTGATACTTTTTTCCACATATTTATCTATAAGATTTAAAGAGAAGGAAAGAGGCGTAAAAATAATAAAATACATCTATTTTCCAGTGTGTTTAAATATTTGCAATAACATGTTATTTGTGACAGAAAAAGTAAATGACTGTACCTGTGACTGTAACTACAATGAACTGGGGAGTGCTTTGAGCGTTTCCAGACTGGGTGGGAGAGCCCTGGATCTCTGCAGTCACATACTGCGTCTGGCCTGTTTGGGTCGGTGCCGCAGATTGGGTTTGACTCCCATTTGACGGCTTTTGAGTTGTCACAACAGTGGATTGCTCTGCGGCGGTGGCTTGGTCAGCGGGCGTGACAATAGTGGGCGTGGCCACGGTTGTTTGAATCTCTGCCAAGAACTGGGGAGCAGGGGTGGATGTGGTGTCAGGTTGACCTGGTGTGATGGTAACAGCAGCTCCCTGGGTTGGAGCTGCTGGCTGGAGCTCACTTACATAGCCAGAGGTGGCCATTACAAGAACTGGGATTCACCCTAAGGAAAAAAGGAAAAACATTTTCTATGGTTACTGTTTTCCTAATAAAAACCACTCTGGCTTTAAATGAAATAAACCATTTATGTTAAGTTAATTACAATGTTTCCTAAGCTACTCTGTAACAGACAAAGGAGGAGATAAAATCAAAAACATTGAAGACAGAATCACCTTAATTTACTTTAAAAAACTAGGTATCAAACTTTAAAAAATAACTTCATAAAAAAGTATGAGTACAAGCTGCTAATTCATAAAAATACTTTTTAAAAAAGCTAAACAAAACTTGAGGGTCAAAGCAGTCAATTCTCATTTTGTCTTTAAAAGCTGTTCAATTGTCTGAAAACACTGGTGAGGATGACCTGTTTGCAGTGCAGCTGATAAGAAAATGTTGGAAAGGTCAAGAGGAAGTGTATGTCAGTGTATCATTACTGCAATCTGATCAGCTAACAGGACGGCATACATCATCATTCCTATGCAATCCATTCAACACACTCGTTTAACCTTGCCATGCATCTTGCTGCATGTATACACAGTTGTATTACTTTCCCAGACATAGCAGACTAACACGGTGGAAATGGTAATAGAAATGATAAAGTTATTGATTAAATGTATTTATTAAAAATACATTAAATGAAAAGATGATATAAAATTCTACTAGGATTTCAAAATAAAATTGTAGAAAGGAAAGTCAAATAAGACACCTTTTTGGATAATCTTACTTCCTAAACACGGAGTTGTGCTTCTTTATCTATGCTATTTCCTTTTTTAAAGACATCTATGAAAGCATATGTTCTGAAGCTTTAAGTCCCACTCCAATCATTTTTTTAATCTATGGTAAAAGCGTTCCCAGTGGTCTTTTAATTTTGCTATTTTAGCCAAAATAATAAAAAAAACTGTAATATTTGCGAAGCAACAATAGTTCATTAGAATATCATCTCTAAGTTGTGGCGCAGCGTAAGCCTGCCCTCATTTCCCATCATCCATTTGTTTATACTCTCCCTTGCTAGCTTACAACCCCTCAAAACCTCAACCGAACATAAGCGGTGCAACAAAAATGCTATCCAGACATACAGTCTTAAGCTCGCTCAGACAAGGAAACAAAGACGAACATGGATTTATTTGTTCGGAACGGAGCGGACCATGGAGCTTGTGGCTCGCTGACTGTAGCACCTACATCACTGCTGAAGGTTTTTATCCAGCTGCATTTTTTTCATCTACTCTGATGATTTGTATAAAGAAATACCCAGAAATGAAGTTTTAAGCTTAATTTTCTTTAAATATACATATCCTCTATAAAGAAAAAAGCCACAGAAACACATTAAAACACCAAACTCCAATTGTCATATGAGTGGGTGTTTGACAAAACATTCTTATTATTTTTTTAAACCAACCTTAATTTGTTTTTGTGGATCAAACTTCAAAAATGTCCATAAAAACAAAAACTAAATAGCACTCATATATTCATTTATTTTATGTGGTTTCATGGGAAACTTTTTTTAAACCACGTTTTCTGTTAGTCAACAAAAAAACAAACAAACAAAAAACAAGCATCGTAGTTATGCAATAATCCAAACTGCAAATGATTTTGCATTTTTGATTGGGAAAGGTCTATAAGGTTATTCAGTTTTTCTTCAGTCTATTGTAAAAGGGAAAATGCAACAGATGTTTTCTATTATAATCAGCAAAATGAAATAAGCCACTTCATAAAACATTTTATTTCAAACTTTTTAAACATTTAACTTGATACTTTTTCCTTGGTTGGACTTGACTTAGGCTTCTTAAACAGTGGTAGGGACATATGTAATCTATGTATGCATGCTTTTGTTTTTGTTTTTTTTAACATGAGGCTAATTTACTTCTCAATTTAACAGTCCAAAACCCCAAATACACAAGTTGTAGGATTTGGTTTCTCCCCTCAAAGGTTCAACATGACCTCCGACGACCTGAGAGAAGCCCTCTTCGCCACGCCCCTTCCACGTTTAATATCCTCCACCTGCCAAAGCTGCCTCTACTTTCACCTATTATTCCTTTTTCTACTTTTATTACACTCCTAAAACAAGCTACTCACGAAATCTATCAAGTAAATCTATCCTTGATATACTAAAGGTTAAATACTTCGTCTGTTGCGCCTCGGTTCGTCAAACGCCATGTGCTAACACACCCTCAGCACCACTTTCTCTTCCAAAAGCCACGTTTATTCAAAAGTCTGATAAATTAGCATCAAATACTAACAACAGCAGGTTTGTCGTGACAGAGTTGGCGCTAGCTGTGGAGCAATGTAACTTGAGCAGCAGGCTAACTGGTCTCTACAACAACCGCCATTTTGTACCTTTGCTTTTGACATCGCCATAACAACGGCCTGCTTGGCTATGCATCTGTGGCTGCGTCGTCATGGCAGGGAAGAGTCGGTGTCAATCGACTTTGTGCTACACGAAAACTGCAACATTCAAGACACGGAGGCGAATCCTTTTCAAAACGCCAGCTAGCTCGCAGGCTAACAACGATGTAAGGCTGCTGCCAGTTATGGCTACTGAGACAAGGGGGAAAAGCAACAGAACAGCCCAGCTGAAGCACAACGAGCCAAAAAAATGTTTTAATATAGTAAAATATTCACCTCCGGTTTTACGTGTGAATTCCCCACTGGTCAAATATCTTCTTTTATTTTTTATGGTGGATTCAGGTGTTGTTGTTGTTGATTCTCGTTGCTGGGTTCTTGTCGCCAGGGCTACCGTGGCTATGGCGCCTCGTCTTCACCAGGGCAACTGTTGCTACCCACCCAGTCCCTGCCCTCCCCCTTCTTTGCTCTGATTGGCTGAGTGCTTCTGATTCGTCTTAAAGTCACAGTCCCCCAAATTTGTTTCTACCTTCACAGAAGCCTTCCACGCCCGTGTGCAAGAAAGGACAGCATGTTTCATTATCTTTAAAACGGTTAAAGTAACAACAAAGCAAGGGCTTTGTCCAAAGCAAAAAAAAAAAAAAAAAATCTGTATCTAATTTTTTTTTTGCCAGGTTATTATCCAGTTTCAATCGGAATGGGAAGAAAACAAATAACACAATAAAGGTGTTTCCACAGACCGTTAATGAGAATATTGATATTTATGTCAATAGGTGTATCCTGTCTTCTCCACACATTCCACAGCAGGGGGGGGGGCAGATCCGGCCCTCCACGTAAATATATCCGGCCCTACAGATCATTATATTTTATTGTTATTAATAACCCGACGTTATCTTGTGACTATTAGCACTTAAATATGCTTTACGATTTGGATTAAAATATGTTCAGCCAATGTATCAATGTACTGTATATCCTGCAAGATGAAATTGTTTTGCTTAGTCACACATAAATAACAACACATATAAATAAATAATATCGGCCTAAAATTGTCCAAAAGAATTTCCGCACCCAATAATATTTAGCTCTGTCGTAAAAACCCCAAATCACTGAAATGACAGACTGCTCATGTGAAAGTGTTTTGTCCTCCCCTGTTCTTGTGTGGCAATTGACTATTCCATCAACAGAAAGTTAGATGACTATAAAATAAATATTTTTAACATTTGAATGTGATTTCACTTTTTCAATTAATTTAAAACCATTTTTATTCTTGATATTGAAGATGTCTTAAAGTGGGCCTGTAAAGAAGTTTTTTAAATACAAATGCTGCAGAGGGCCCCATGTTTTTGTTTGCCTGGGGCCCCCAAACTGCTATGTCCGCCCCTGTCCCTCAGATATCAATCAAGTGGGATCTAATGGCTTCTGTTAGAGCAAAGCTTAATCCACTATGACCACACATACAGACCGAGGGGTCTTTTTTATAATAATCCCACACTAGAAACTACAAAACACAGCAAACAATGTTAATCCCAACAATTCATGCTATGTACAGTAAAAAAATAAACAATGATTGTTTAGAAACAATGAACATTAAAGCATTGTAGAACATAGTACTCTGAAATTGCTCCAATAATTGCCACATGACCATGTGTTAATGAGTGTCAGAAGGGCACCATGCCAAAATGCCAATGCTTTTCATTATCCCGTTTATTACAGATTCATCATCTCCATTGTAATTTCCTAAACGGGTAACCTTTGACTGTGGATACCTAGATAAAAACGTGTTTGGTATTTGTCTGACTCATGATGCAACTTCTGTGTTATCAGTCTGTGGAAATGTCAGTGGTTTTGTACCTATTTTTTCAGCTCACCTTTTTGCCAAAGACCGGCACAATAGGCGGTTTTCAAGGAAAAAGAAAAACAATACAGTACAGAGTTGCACAAGGTCATGGGGAGATTGAAAATGGCAAAACTAATGCACTAGGATAAAGCATTATCTTGGTTAATTCTGCCAGCATCTGTCAGTAGGCAGAAAGCCATCAACGTTATGGTTACACCGTCTAGTAAGCATATTTGAGTCGCTTTAATTTGCTTCAACGAAGGCCAAGTTAATGCTTACAGTAAAAAATGCCTATTTAATTCCCTAATTTTATAAAGAAATCACACACTTTATGAAATGTACCTTTAAGGATATACAGAGCATGCCACTGTATAATGTAGAATTACACTTTTATTTATTTATTTATGCAAATTACACCCATTTTAGCTTAACCACGATGTTTCCCTTAAAAAAAAACGTTTTACAATGTTTGCATATTTTTTTATCCTTACACATAGTTAAACTAGTTGTTGTGTTAACTGTTTTTAAATGCTGGAAAATGAGATCTAAACACAAATGTGCGTCACAGACTAAAGCAAATAGTTTGGAGGGGCCTCACACGCATTTTTTGATCACGCTACCTTTACTCTCCTTTTTGTTTCCATAAAGGTCTCCCACTGTATCTCTGTTTCAGATCTGTTTCTCCACAAAAAGGCCTGCATACGCAGAGAGCGTGGCTCCAGTTGTATGGCCCCCAAACTCTTTATAAACCACGCCTGGGTCACCTGCAAATGCTCACCTCATGCAGACGAGAAGACTGAAAGGAGAGAGGTGAATAAGGAAACCTGTTTTTTTTTTTCATATTTAAGAGGCACTTTGTTGTTTTAGCGGCTCCTGGTACCATGTGGACAGCGGTGGTTTTGGCTTTGTGCCTGGTTCTGGCTGGAGCTCAACCAATGGAGGACCCTACGTATGGGGTGAAGCTCTGTGGGCGAGAATTCATCCGGGCAGTTATCTTCACATGTGGAGGTTCGAGATGGAAACGTTCACTGGGGAGTTCAGGTAAGGCCTTATGTTGGCCCATTTTACACTTAAATGATGTGATTTTGGATTTTTCTTCAACACATTTGCTGTTTCATTACTGGATTTAACTATTTTTAATGGCCACTTAATTATTGTGTAAAATACAGAGAATGATCTTTTTTTATTTAACATATAGTTCACATGCTCTGCATTTGACAATATAAATAAAGATAAAGTCAACAATTATTTTGAAATAAAGTTGCAGTTTGTAAGAGAAACATTGATGTGATATTTCAATTGCACATTCAACCCCTGCAGATGGTTTAGAGGATCCATTTGGCATCTATCCGGAGGAATCTTCAGAAGGCTTAAAACAGAACTTTGTGGTGGAGAGTCTCTTCCAGAGGAACAAAGATCTTAGCTTTGTGTCCAGAGACAACCAAGAGGGAGTGTTCAGCAGACCCACACGCTCCTTCATCACTGACGAGATCCTGGAGGCTCTTCGCAAAGCTGACCGCAAAGGTCGGGATGTGGTGGTGGGTCTGTCCAACGCTTGCTGCAAATGGGGCTGCAGCAAGAGTGAGATCAGCTCCCTTTGCTGATGTGGGCATAAACAAGATGTTCTTTTTACTCTGACACACATCCACACAAATATGCATATTTTCTGGTGCACTTTTTCCCATCTCAAGTTGTCATGACTTTTTTTATTTTACACACATGTAAGCACTTAAGACTTTTCTTCTACTATTTTTTTTTTATTTAAAATTGTTTTTATCTTTTGTAACGGTAAAAATGCGTCCACTCAAAAAAGTGTCTTTTTTGTCGTTACCAGCAACTAAAGATCCTATATGTTAGTTTGTAGAAATGTAACGTTCATGTTTGATGAAGTTTTATGATTTCTTTTTGTATTTGTGTGACTTCTGATGTTTAAAACTATGTAACAAAAACATAAAACTGCTTTCCTGGTAAATGTGGCGATGTTGTCTTTTCTCACTTAAAAGATTTGAATGTTTTATCATGCAATTTTATCCACTTTGGAGAAAAAAAATCAGGTTTTTAGTGTAGGAAACAGCATCACTTCATTTGGAGATAATTATTTACAGAAGAAAAAGCATGAAATCAAAAAAATCTTATTATATGGGATAGACACCAAGAAAGAATATGACATTGAAGAAATTTGTTAATATCAATTTTTTCTTAAAATATAAAAAAGAAAAATAATCTTAGCTGAAAAAGCTGTAATGATTCTCTTTTTGACCTAAAAGAACACTTTTGACTTAGCAATTTATCCTTCAGTGAAATAACTACAACATCAAACCTTGACATATACACTAAGGGAACAATACAAAACAAAACAAACAAAAAAAAAAGAAGTCACAGATTCAAAAGTTGTTAAACTTGCATTATCTTTTCTTGTTTATTACATTCTAAAATAAGACTTTGTTCATAATTTGGTAGCTTTACGAGTAAAAATTAAGTAAATTGGAAGTTACACTCCAGGTAGAGAGCCCAGTGTGAAATATTGGAGCTATTTGTGTTTTTAATAAAGCAATTTTGATTTTTTTAGCTTAAGCTACATGCATGTTTTAGCTGATCCAACACAGAGGATTGTGGCTCAATAACCTGAAACAGTTGTGTTGCAATGTCTAGGAAATAGGGTTATATTGCACATTGAGAATGTATAAAATGCAAAAAAAGAGGAAATTGAGATTCTGGAAATGTGGACATTTGCCAAGCACTACTATGTTTCAAACATAGACTTAGGTGAATATTCTGAAAATGAAAGTCACATTAGTTATAGATCTACGTCTTTATTTCATATTTATTAAATTACACAACGCCACAGGATTTCCCAGACAACGCAAAAGTATGAGAAACACAATCGTGATTATCTAACTGTCTGAACACTATAGCACTGACAATTTCGGAGTACGAAGTTTGTTTTCAGCCAGTCACGTTTCGACGCCGCGCAGGCGCGCTGCAGGAAGTTGAAGCGCGGGCTACGTCACTGGCAATTCCAGAGAGGGGCGGAGCTTCCGTTTCCAGTCAAAAGCTCCTTTTCACAACAACTTGAAGTGCTTTAAAGTCGGTTTTGCGCCGAGGAGTCTCATTATGAGGTAAATTATCTCGTTTTCTATGTACTTATATTTCGGATAATTAAGAAAAACAAACATTAGAATGTCGTTGGAATTTATTGAATTAATTTTTAACTTTTTCAAATAACTTTCATTTTTTTTACCCCCTGCAGACCTTTAAAGGCTTGTTTTCATTGTAATGGCCGTTTCCAGGACGAAGTGTCTTTTCCCCATCTTACTGACACTCCTATTAAAGTGCGCTGCTGCAGCCGGTAGGACTATTTACATTTCTGAACATTTAAACATGCTGATAATGTCACGTGATACATCAAAAAGAAATCATAATTAGTGATTAGCCTCATTATTGTAGGGCGGAATTCCTTCAAATAACATGAACTGTTATGTTGTGACTGCTCTGCATTGTTTCACAGACTGAACTGTTTTATTCATATAAAGTTGTACACATTCATTGTTTTTTGTCACTCCCCACATTGGTAAATGCAACGGGTTTATTGAGTATTATTGTAAAGACCAACCCTGTATTGAGAAGGAAGTGGTCTTAAAGGAAGAGTACAGTCATTCAACCAAACTGTTCATTTCCTGTTAACATGACAGCTTCTCTGTATTCCTGCAATGCATGTAGGCATTTAACGTGTTACTGTAGGTGTGTAGGCTTATGAGAAATGTGACAGGTCATTAGCAGGTTTACACTACAAGTCTACAAGCATGCATTTACATTCAAGCAAATGAGAGGATTCTGGTGTTGTGTCAGACTATGAAAGAAGAAAATTACTGTTAGAGTGGAGTATGCAAAACTTTAACACTTTAAAAGAGCCACGTGGGTTTCTCACTTAACCCCAAAGAAGCCACAATGTCTTATTTTACTCTTTAGAAAAATAAAAGATCGATTTGTATGTATGTTTAAGTTATTATTTTATAATTAAATAAATGTAATGAGAAAAAATACATAATTTCCTACTTACAGAGATTCACATGATTCCCTTTAAGCATAAATATGTGGCACATAGATTAATCTCAATGCAGCAAATGTAGTAGGTAGTGTAGTGTCAGCACTAATAATAATAATAAAAAATGTATTTAATAATTTGTGGTGCATCTCATCCAGAAATGTATTAATCTAATGAACTAAATTTAAACCACAGCTTATTTAGTGAGCCTTACTTATTTTTTAACCATAAGGTGCACTTAAAATCCAAAAATAAACATTTACAAACACCTTATGATCTGGTGTGCCCTAACGTAGTCTGAATTCTAGTGGTGCTCACTGGTTTTCTGTGATACTGATGGATTATTTAAGAACTACAGCTACTGTTGTCTTGGAACTTGTGGATGGGCTGTCCTTCAGCTGTTTGTGAACAATTTGAGTTGGTTTACTTTCCTTTATTACTTACTTTATTTGCTCATTGCAATTTAAAACTTTGATTTAATTTTATACAGAGAGCCACATTTGAAGGGTAAAAGAGCCTCGTGTGACTCTGGAGCCTCAGGTTGCAGACCCCAGATTGAGACGGTGCAGTTATAAGAAAAAACTTTAATTCTTTACTGTAATATAATTCAAGGGTCTCAAGGCTCTGCAGTCACCTTTTATCCTCATTGTGCCCCTTTGGCTTAAAAATACGAACAATTAGAATGAATTCATAGGATTTTATTCAGTTTGTTAAGTTTTGTGGAGGATTATTTTGAGAATAAACTTAAATCAAATATTATTTTCTGCTACACAACGGTGTCTAGTTGTTTGAAGTTCAATCTTAAAGTATATAATTGCATCTACATTCATAGATTTTGACGGCTATTGCATTGAATTTGTGTCAAACCACTTCGGCTACAAAATGACCTTAATGGAGCATCTATTTAAGAACAAAAATGTAAGTTAAAAAAAATGAATAGCTGGAAATTATTTTAGGCATCAAGAGTTAAATAAACTGGAGTCATAGTCATGTTTATATTTGAAAGGATTAGAATGAACTAAAGTCACAATGATAGGAAACCCCCTGTTTAATTTGCGCTCCTGCATTCTAGATTCTGCTGCAGCTAGAGAATCTTATCTGCTACAGGGCACATTTTAGTTTGAAAGGAACTCGTATGAACTGCTGCCAAAAGCAAAAGACAAAAAGCATAACATTGTTATAATTCAAATGTTGTAAATATTTATAAATGAATGTTTTTATCTCTACAAAGTGTAGTTTTCTAAGCATTGAGGTGGGACTTTGCAGCCATAGCTGGGTTTTGGGCTGTGAGAAACTGGGTGTTTTAGTGTTAAAGGTTGCAGATCCTTAATTTATGTTATTTTACTTATTTTGTTCATGCACATAATAAAAAAAACAGATAAATCAATGTTGTCATTGATTATTAGATAATCCTTTTCAGTTAAGGGGAAATAAAAGAGTCTAATTTGACAGAAATTAATAAAAAAAAAAAACATGTTTGGAAAGGAGGTTCAGAAGCCGCATCTTATTAAAGCGGACTACTTAATACTCTTTCAACAAGTATATTGCTAATCATATTATAAACACCAAGTATTCATTTCAACTATCATGGAGCTCAGACGACGGCAAACAATGACCACTTAACCACTATCTATTGAGCTTTGCTGTAAATATTGGAAACATTTTCTTTCTTTTTATTTTTTAAACTTTTTGGAAATTTTTTTGCTGTTAAATTAAAATCATTGCACAGTTTTTGAATTCTGAACTCTTCAATTCAAAGTCATGATTGTTTTATTTACTTCTGAGGGAGAATGAAATTGTTTCAGGTGTTTTTTAGTTTTAATTCAGAGGTTTAAGAATTACCTTTTTACCATATTTACATAGAATTTTCTTCTTCTATATAATTTTTCATTTTTCTCCAAAAATGTCTTTGCCTATTTCCAGTTATCCCTGTCGCTCCTTCTGTTCCTGAGTGCTACAGACCCTGTAACAAGGGAATCTGCTCATATATAAAGTGCATTTGGAATCCTCCGGGAGAGCGTGCGGGTCCCTCTCCCTACCGCCTGCGCTGGGAACCAGAAAACAGCGAGTAATCCCTTGAAATGTTTGTTGTCTTTAACAGTCTGACCGTCTAAAGTGGTAAAGTCCCGTCTCATTCTGCCTGTCATGTGTTCACCTCTCCTCCAGGGATGGAGGCATAACTGGTGGAAGCAGTTCAGAGGGGATTATTAACCGTGACCAGTTTACCAGGGCTAGCAAACTCCGGGTTTGGGTGGAGGTTATAAACAGTTCTGTCCGATCTGAGGAGGCCGTTTACCATGTGGAGCATATCCGTGAGTTCACACGCATCTATAGAAATAACACAAAACCTTCAATAAAATGCGTTGTCCTTATTATCAATAGTTGCTGACATTTCAAATCTTTGTTGTCCCTCTCTCTTTAGGCAAACTACCTCCACCTATGATCACAAATTTTAGTCAGGAACCATTAGAGATCAATTGGATAGTGGATCACCTGGAGGATCAGAATCCTGAGCACTGTGATGTGAGATATCGAACAGAGGGAGAGAAAGGCTGGCCCGTCTCTCTGTACGAGAACCAAACAGCGGATTCCAGATATGCAGTGATAGATCCCCAGCTCTTCACGGTCTACCAATTTCAAGTTCGATGCATGTGCAGCCAGTGCCTGATGAGTGACTGGAGTAAAATCTATAATGTAACAAGTCTAGAATCAAGTAAGTCTTTGTTGTCGAACTCAATCACACATGAGGCCAAAATCCAAAACACACTTTAGGTCGTGGGCCGAACAGGATAAACATTTAATGAACACACTAAAACAAACATTTTTAAACTTTAAAAATGTAACTTTTTAACACAACTATGAATAAAAACAGGCAGGAATGTTACTCCAGATAAATTAAACTTAAATCTTAAATACGTTGGAATATTTTAATCTCCATAAAAATATATTTTGTCAAAGTTATACAAATAAACACAAGATAACATAAAATATAATAATCTGGAGGGCCGGATATAGAATATCTACCTGGAGGGCCGGATCCGGCCCCAGGGCCAAGAAAAGACTTCTTTGCAAAGAGTTTTCTAACAGTTTTTTTACTAAGAGATACATTCATCTTTAATTTGAATTGCAGTAAAAGAAACATTACACTGGGTCTGCAACAAGTTTTTGTAGACGGACGCAATAAAAAATCTTAATTTGTGAAATTTGAGATGTGAACAGATGCTTCCTTCATGAGCTTTTTTCTTTAGTTTATATTTTATTCATCAGCTGGGAGTGTAAAGGGAACGATTTTGCAGAAACTAAAATAGAATGATTATGTTTATTTTGTTTTTTTAACCTACTTCTGTGTTTCAGCCCCAATAGGAGAGGTGGACATGTGGAGGGACTGTGTCAAATCCCACGCAAGCACTGAATGTTTTCTGACTTGGAAGGTAAGTGACGCATAAATGCAAAGAGCACAGACCAGAGGCGTTCGCTCATCTTCTTCTCTTCTTTGCTTCCAGAATCTTTCTAATTCTCAGGCACGAGGTTTCGTTTTAGGATACGTTGTCACACGCGTGTACGCCGATGGCACCAAAAAGCAGATAAATGTGTCCACAGAGGCATCCAACCCCCTCTGGGCGCACGATGGGAGGATATGGCGCCTCACGTCTTCTCTGAAAGACGTGGTGTCGGTCAGCATATCGGCCTACAATGCTCTCGGAGCCACAAATCCTTCTCTTCTGGTCCTGCCAGCGCCGGGTACTGTTTGACTCAAATATCACAAAATATCCTTGAGCTCACTTTCTGTGTGAAATTTATTGAGGGGGTGTTTGATATAGGATCCACAATTCTTTGGCTTTAGGACAGACACTCTCCCACTAGTCTGCTAACCTGACAGAGCCTGATTAATTTAGATTATTTTAGTCCCACATAACAAATCGACTTGCAAGATCTCTGAAGTCAAGTTTTGTAGCTAGAAAAAGCTAACGACCTGAAAGGAGAAAACAACAGATTATAGAATAGTTTGATATTTTACTGCAATAAATAAGAGTTCTTGCTTGATTTGATTGATTTTATCTGCCAAAACCCAATTTACATAAATTCAAAGATAAAATGTTACCTGTTTAACCTTTAAACACTGGAGCTCCAATGTTTATGGTCTTTGATTTACTTTAATTGTTTTAATTGTTAACATGATCAACGTTATTCCAGTCGATTGTGAAGGAAAACGGATAAAATTGTATTATGTTAAAGATTTTGTGTTTAAGCATCACCAACGACATCTCAGGTGTTGAAGGGGCCATACCATGATTTTCTTAAGCCTTTCAGAGTAAACTCTATCCATAAATAGGATCATATATTACCTTTGCAACACAAAAATTAATTATTTATTAAATATGAGTCATTTTTGTTGACCGTTTTAAAACATTGAAGTAAAACGACTCAATCTCTGAGGCACCGCATTTCGCTCCTTGTCGGCCCCGCCCATTTCGCAACATCCTTTTTGAGTCTGCCCATAGACCGTCAGTGAGCCTCCTCAACATTAACTGATCAAAATGCTGCTTTGGGGTTCTTTATAGAGAGGAATGAACAATATGATGCACTTAAAACTCAAAAAGTAGAACTTTCATGGTATGGCCCCTGTAAAGGGTTAAGTGAACCACTCTCAAATCTAAAAAAGTCTTGAAACAGTTGTGCTAAATCTGTTTCTCTCTTGCTAAGGTGTGAAAGAAAACCCTCAAAAGATACAAGTTGAGGTGACGCAGGAGAACCTCACAGTGTCGTGGGATCCGTCCTCTCACTTCTCCAAAGATTTGATGCAATATGTGGTTGAGTACAGAGTGTGTCCGCCCGGCCGTGGGTTTGATTGGATAAAAGTGGATAAAAGCCTGAATTCAGCTGTTTTCAAAGGTTTGTGTGGAACAGTATGAGGAGTGAGCTTGAAGGACATCTCTGGAAAAGCATCTAAAATGCTCTTTGTCTCCACCTATAGGTGAATTTAAAAAATACACAGCCTACCATGTGTCTTTGTTCACTGTGAGAAACGACAAAGTTCTTCTACTGTCAACTGCCATTGGATATTCTGTTCATGGAGGTCTGTACCGTATTTGATTTTCATTAAAACTTTATTCTAATCTGTAGTAAAAGTGTATTTGTTCTATCTTTTAATGAAATTCGGATGTGTTGATCTCCTTCAGCTCCTTCCAAAGTACCGTCATTTAAAGTCTCTTCTATCGCCGGCACTGAAGCGACTCTGTTTTGGGAGCCTGTTCCTTGCTCCCAGCAGAATGGCGTGATCTTGTACTACCAAATAAAAACGGACACACAAAAAGGTAAGAAACAGACTTTTCCTTACAACACCATGTGTCAGTAACACATCTGGGCTGTTAGCTTACAATATACTCCTAAGGAGGAAAAAACTTTTCAAAATGATTATTTAAAAGTTGCACATTTTTTAATTAAAAAAAACAGTTTGTCTATAAATGCTTCCCTTGCTTTTTTAACATACTAATAAAAATGAGTCTTTATCAACTATGCTAAAATTCCATAACTGCGTACTCCAAACATCTTCCAGTTTACAATGTGAGTGTGACCCCAGACCACGGAAACAAGACTTTCACGCTGTTGGATCTTAATCCGGATCAGGAGTACACGGTGTGGATAGCAGCTGTGAATGCCGCTGGCCTCGGTGAAAGTGTCACCACAAGATTCAAGACAAAAAACAGTGACATCTCTGGTGAGTCTTCACTCTGCTTCCAACCTTCAAATTGCTCTGTAACGTAGCTTGTTTTTAAATGAAAATGTGTGACTAAAAGCTGATTCTCATCTTGACTGTCTCATTTCTCAGCATTTTGGGCACTCATTGGTGTTGGTACTGTTGTGTTCCTGGTGCTCACTTGTGTTACTTTATTCTGGTAAGATAATCATCTTAAATGTGGATTACCTTTCTCACACATTTTTTTTTGTCACTCATCTGAAAATGAATAAGAATCTCCATTCTATCTCTGGACCGTTTTGTTCCCGTTCAGCTGCTTTAAAAGGAACACGGTGTGCCCATTCTTGCCTCGTTGTCTGTTTGAGAAGGAGCCGGATCCGAGCAACAGTAAAATCTTCAAACAGATCCAGGTGAGACAGAACTGAAAAGGTTATGCTAGCAAGCAACACATCAAACTTAAAACAAGTAGACTGAATTGACTGTTGATCCGGTGAGAGAGTTACCACACAGTTATTGACTTAACACATTCAGAGGAAATTTCTTGTTTGCTTTCTCTGTAGATGAATGAACCCCTTGCTTGGATTTGCAAAACCATATATGACCCCAATCCAAAAATTTCCAATTTGGAAATAGTGGAAAAGTATTCAGAGGCTTTGGACCGTGATGGATTAACCAGACCAATGGTGGAAAACAAGAGTTCTCAGTTGGACTTGAATCAGAGCGATGATGTCACTCCGGAGGTCGATAGAGCTCGAGAGGCGTACAGTAAAATGGTCGACTCAGATGAAGACAATGGGGACTCCTCCAGCTCATATGAAGAGGAAAAATTCTCATCAGGTTACGAAACGCACTTCATGCCCACCGCCAGCGAAGTCCTCGAAATTGAAGATTGTATACATGAAACAATGTGAAAGTTGATTTCAGCCACCATTTCAATAGTTTTAGAGAATTGTTTGGAAAACAGTTCCTACAGACTGACTTTGTTCATTTGAAAGATCAATAAGCTAACTGTTAAATCCTCTGCAGTGTCATCCTGGTGATGGTTCAGTTCTAAACCAAAAATGCATCTATAAATAACACGTGTTCTATACTAAATCAATCTCCCTAATAGTGTGTAAATCAATCTTTTCGGCCAAAACATGGACTCTGTCAGATCTCTATGTTGTTGTGTCTGTCACATAAACGTTAGTAGAGTTACCTTTGTGGATTAGAACCGGTTATCTATCGTTCCACACAGATGGTATCTGGGGAGTTTTTAGAGAAACTACGGTAAATACGTTTAAATTGTTTAAGTCAGCCCCGACTGACCTGTAGAGGCACAGAACCAGATTCTCCTCATCAAGCAGCATCTCTGCTTAAATAGCCCCTCCCTTTTAGTTGACTCTTTGTATTTCTCCAAGTATTTTTCAAGTTTTGTACTATTTTAATGTTTTTTTAATTGAATTTTTGTTTTTGAATTGTGAAACAGTTTGTGATTCTGCTGACTGTGCAAAATGAATAAAGTTTATGTACTTTTCCATAAATGTAGTTGTTAATGTAAAAAAATGTTTGACTTTGTCCCCAGTTCACCTCTCCTCTTTGCTTGGATCACTTTCAACAGATTAAAACAACTGCAGAATAACTACACCCCACTGTAGAAACTGATCTATAAATGATCGCCATACAGCCATCTCAACTTGAATTTTCTCAGTTTTACCATTTTTCCTTTTTTTTTAGCTTTGACAGATTTTACAAAAAACAGGTAAACAACAATGGAGCTGAGAAGCTTGTATCAGTTTAAGTCTGTGTACTGCTGAAGGTGGCTGTCTATCAAGCAATGACTAAGCAGGGAAAAGTTAAAAAAGGGCCATGTGACTGATGATAAAAGTGGTTTTAAAGTTACCGTTTACAGTTGCGAAATGACTGTTAAGGATGTAATCAGGATAACATTTATTGAATGTTTAAAGAAAACAAAGCATTATTGAGGCCTTGGTAGATAGATGTCCAGTTATTTTTTAAGGCTTGTGGAAAGATAGTGAGGTCAACCTTAAGACTAATTCAACCCAAAGCTTGCATCATTAGGTGACATTTTGAATGATCTGCATTTCTGGGGCGTATTCTAAGTATCACTTTAGCACTGAGTGTCACACTCAGACACAGCAATAATGATGCTGCTAACCAAACCTACCACAGACATTTGGACAGTTTATTTAAATGCCCAAATTAAAACCTGTTAAAAGTTGTTTAATTTAATGGGGAAAAAAAGTTTTTGCCTTATTGGTCTACTTGACTTGAGAGTTAAAGTAGTGACATTTTTGCAACATGGGTCATTGTAAAGCTGCATTGCAAGAACTCTTGCGCAAGTCAAGCCTTAGCAAAAGGAAGTCTATTTTAGTATCTATACTAAAAGTGAGGAAGTAGCCTATACTTGAAGTTTACTTTTCATTTTTATTTATTTTTTACTTTTCACATAGTATTTTAAATTTAAAATGTTCCAGTTTAGTCTGCAGGAGTATTTAGTTAGTTCCTAGACAATACATGTAAGTTTAATGGTACTTGTGCAAATTGAAAATAAAAAAATATTATGGATGAATAAACATAGGAGTTACATGCAAAATCTCTGCTTAGAGGCTTAAAAACAAACAATAGATGTTATTTTTAGTAGTGAAAAGATAACGTCAATTGTCCATTAAGAGTTGGACTTCAAGAAAAATATTTACTTGTTTTATTTTGAAAGGAAATAGTTGCAGCAACTTCCGTGTGTCACGAGATGTCACTGTTGCTTCTCGCGGTCTCGGTGATCTATAAAATGACTTTATTTAGAAAGAGCTTCAAGAAGAAAAAGAATCTGTCGTGAACATTGAGTAAACAGACAATTTTGTATTTGTCCTAAATTTTAACTTGAAAGAAATGAAAATCATACTTAAATACGAAAGTGTACGTAGACTCATCTGTTGTCTCGCGTGACTACACAGAAAGTACCGAACGGAAGCCGTCCCAGGTCAAATCGGCGTGCTCATTTGAACCAGAAGACCCGCTACGAAGAGCGGCCCAGCGCTCCCTGTCCAGCTTTTAAATCATTATTGTACGTACAGGTGCGATGTACCCTTATTTTCGGTCGTATATTTAGTCACTTAGTCGTGTTGGCTTTACACTTTTCACCAGTTAAGATCAGTGTAACGAACATTAACGACAGAGCGGGAATAGGAATAGATTTGGTTCAGCTAGTAGCATTAGCATTAGCTCACGAAGGGAAGCTCCATGCGCAGGAGGTTTAGCGTCCAACCTCAAAAACGTGTTCAGGAAGTTTTTGACAAATAATTAATTTTACCATGTTTTCTTATCACTGTGTTTGGCTGAATGATTTATTGAGTTTAAATATTTCCGTTTAGGCCTCTCGTGGCTTCGCGGAAGAGGCTATTTTCTGATTTATATGCCGGGCACAACATGGCCATGCTATAACAGGCCTGAGTCGAAACCACTAAGTATTTAGATTATCTTGTGAAGCGCGATCGCTCTATATATCGATAAATATTAATTGAAAACACAAGTGGATTGTAATTAAAATCAAATGTAATAGATCGTAGCCACATGAGCGCTAGCTAAAGCCTTCACAAAGCGGTCATATGTCGTTGGTAGTTATTAAACTCTTTGATGTAACACATTGGAGTGCGTTTTATCCGGTCAATTTTAGCTATAAAGTTTATCTGCCGTAAATTAACATGAGGAGTGGTGGACAAAAAGTTTTCGACGGAGCGCAGCAGTCGGCCGGGTGGTGAGGTGGGGGTAGGATTATCCAAAGGCAGTTAAGCCGGGTCACAGAGATTTTAGCTGTTCGTGCGGTCTAACGTCCTCGTTTCTTTCTTTTTTAATCGCTGATTCTGGTAGCAGTTTTTGGTGTGTGTAGATCCCGGTTCCTTAAAAATACCACTATCAATCGGATCTAGCTACTATGCATTTACATAGTTGTTATGGAACGCTATGTCTTAAAACTTCCTGTTCTTGCCCTTCTAGAAATACAAATGCCATGTGGGGCTGCCTCAACTCAAATGATATTGGGAGTAACTTGTATGATTTAGCTTTAAAAAAATGTTTTGTTAAGCAACAAGTATATATATTGATCTGCAATTTGAGTATTTTATATTATGTAATAGTTAAATATATTCTCAGCATCTATTGATGCTTGTGGAGCTGGATATGATGCATCTAAAAGACCTGACTGACACTGATGGTGTTTGTATTCATACTGTCTGATCCAGTGACCAGTCGAAACTGACGGCTTTTAGCTCAAAGCTGTTTTAGTGTTGAATGTTTATGTGCATTTTTGCAGAATGGAGTGGCAGCCGGATGAGCAGGGACTCCAGCAGGTCCTCCAGTTGCTCAAAGACTCCCAGTCGCCTAACACTGTCACACAGAGAGCAGTTCAACAAGTATCCTGTTCCACCAGCATGTTTTTTTGTTTGTTTTTGCTTTAAAGTCCACGTGTATTTTTTAATTGTCTTATTTGTTTGCAATTGTTGGTTTGTACTGTAGATAAAAGCATTAGCCAGTCAAATATAGTCCTTAACCACCATACTAGAAATTGGAACAGCTTAACCAGTTTCCTGACTTCAACAACTATCTGATCTTTGTCCTCACAAGACTCAAAACTGAGGGTAAGCTATTGTTTATCTTCTCTGAGCTTTTAGGATAACACAGGCTATTGATCTACATTGTTGTCTTGAACAACCTTTGATATGATCAGATTTTCCAATGGGAAATGTTTCAGATGTTTTTAATAGAAACTTTTGTCCTCTATAAATACAATCTGTGACTGTAGACAAAGTAAAGCCTGATGTTGTCATATGTACAACTTTTAAGGTCAGCCTCTACTTAAAAATCCACTCTGATCATTTTTAAAAATGGGTATTTTTAAAAAAAATATAAAATTGCTCCCAGTTGTGAACATGCTGCTTTGGGCCCATATATATATATATATATATATATAAAAAACTGTGATTTCTAGGATTATGGTTTCTGCAGAGTGGCAGTGGTTCATTAGAAATTTGCATCAGAGTTGTGGACGGGACTATTGGTACTTTGTAACTCTGCCTCCTTTCCCTATCATCCCTTTGTTTACACTCTCCCACCAGCTTACAGCCCCTCACACTCTCAACCTAAAATTACTGGTGCAACAAAAATGCCAACTCAGACAGAAAAAACAAAGACACACATGAATCCATTTGCCTACAAGTGAATAAACCAGAATGGAGAGGACCAAAAGAGTCTGTGGCTTCCCGTAATGGCTCATTTCCAACAGCATTTTTTCCTGATTTGCGACCATTTGAATAAAGAAATACTTAAAAATGCAATTCTAAGCTTAATGTTCTTTATATATGTCCTCCATGAGAAAAATGCCACAAGAATATGTTAAAAACACCCAAACACAAGTTTCATCTGAGTGGGTCTTTAAAAATTTCATCATGATCCACTTTATATCTTGTTGTAAAAGTCCCTGCATTTATTAGAGACACACGTCTTTTGGAGACCAGCGTTTACTCCATCACAAACAGACTGGTGATGCTAATTCAGTGATGTCAAGAGTCAGGCCTCGAGGGCCAGTGTCCTACATGTTTTCCTACCAACCTACCATTGAAGCTCCTTATTGGCCAAACACTCCTGATTCAGGTAATCAATCAGCAGCAGATAAGGCAGGGTTTCTGGAAAACCAGCAGGAGGCCGGCCATCAAGGACTGGCTTTGTACACCCCTATGCTAATGGGTTCATTCTACAATAAAATTCTTTCAAGAAATGCAGAAAACACCAGATGAATATTAAATGACTTATTGAAATGATGAAAACATTGTAATATGTCCCAGTTAGCACTGAATGTGAATGTTTCTTTTCTCTATGACGCATCAAAAATCTTCTTCACTTTTATGTGAATCATTTTCCTGGAGACACGCTGACCTTTCTTTGTTCAGTAATCCATGTTCAAACCAGTTCTTCTAATTTGTCGCTCGCTTTCATTGCATCTCCAACAGGAAATCATTTTCTTGTCTCTGCAGCAATCTTCTTCTCAATCACCCTTCTTGCACCATTCTCAAATACGTTTAGGACACACCTTAAATGTGGTGCAGATTCCTCACCAGAATGTTCTTTGGTGTATGTCACTGCACCAAGTTTAAACGCTAAATCGAATGAGTGTTTCTTCGCTACACACCACAAATACCACAGACAACCGGCATCTGCACGACTGTGCACGTGTGTGTCTTAAAGGAGCCTGGCCATTATTAGAAACCAGCATCTAATGCAGAGAACACCTATTAGAGCCAGCGTTTATTGTAGACCGGCCACCATTTGCAGATATAAGGTACACATGTTCTCCAAAATAAATAATCTTAAGGACTGAAAAGTGCCGGCCAAGACTTTCTAATAGTGCTCCCTCACTAGATCATGGTTCACCTTTCTATTTTGCAAATATTTTTAGCACAACTTTTTTGCTTTAAAAACAAATGTCTGTAAACCCATTTTTCTGGATTTCATCAATCGGAGTGAAATTTGTATGGAATGTATCCCCCTTGATGAACAAGAGAAACACTATTAAATCCTCAAATACCCGATTTGTTGTAGCTAGCTTTTTTTCTTCTCTTTGGTGTGTAAACAGTCACATTGTGATAGTTGGCAGGAAGCATTACAACTAGAACATCACTGCCGTTTAACATTTTCTCTTTTAAAGTTTAACCTCAACCTGAATAGTTTTCACTAAGATGGTTGATATTGTGTAAAGTTAGAAACTCTGACCTTAACCGACCAATTCTAAAAGTCTTGTTTGTTGCCAAAGCAGCAAGTTAGAGCTGATCACATGACACATACTGAGAGCTGTACATTTGTAATTACTCAAAACTTTGGTTCATTTTAACTGTTTTTTGTGAAATTTAGTCAATATTGGTTTTAACAAACATTTTTTTTCTTATTTGATTCTAATTTAGTTGCATCAGGAAAAATCTCTGATGGCTTAACTTTTGTTAATAATTTTATAATTCATGATGTAGTTTTTGTAATATTTACTTTAACATTTTAAGCTATAAGCATCGACGCTCCCTTTCTTCTCTCAGATGAGCCAACTCGCTCTCTAAGTGGTCTGATCCTGAAGAACAATGTCAAGGCCCACTACCAGAACTTCCCCCCAACGGTTGCAGACTTCATCAAGCAGGAGTGCCTCAACAGCATTGGGGATCCCTCACCGCTCATCCGTGCGACCATCGGTGAGTCCGGAGTTCCGTCCAAAGTCTCCACTGTTAACCTGTGATGTTCTGGAACTGATGCATCAAAACCAAAACCCTGATTGTCAGTGAAGGTGTCTTGTATTCATACTGTCTGATCCAAACCTGCAAAGATAACTGAAAATCCTCGATTGATGTGACCTGTACTTACATTTCTGTTTCCGTTTTCATCTAGGCATCCTCATTACTACTATTGCCTCCAAAGGTGAGCTGCAAACATGGCCGGAACTGCTGCCACAGCTCTGCAACCTGCTCAACTCTGAGGACTATAACACCTGCGAGGTCAGCACCCATCTGGATTATAATTCATTGTAATGTTTACTCTTTAAAAATGATGTAATACCTTAGCCAGAGTTCATCCTTAACTCTACATCTAAATTCTCCTCAAACAAACAGATTCTAATGCAATTATCTTTAGTGTAGTGTACTGGCCAAATCCTATGCACTTATGACCTTTATTTTGAAATGAACTTAATGGTCACCTCTGTGCATTATATTCACTACTTCTGCTCCAGTCTTATCTTCTGATGCAGTCTTGTTCTCTCCTCTGTGTCCGTGTACGTTTCTGTTTGATTTGACAGCCTTTCTATGTATGTCCGTGTCTCAGGGCTCATTTGGCGCACTGCAGAAGATCTGCGAGGACTCGTCGGAGCTGCTGGACAGTGACGCTCTGAATAGACCCCTCAACATTATGATACCTAAATTCCTTCAGTTCTTCAAGCATTGCAGCCCCAAGATTAGGTACAGGAGAGAGCAGGAGTCTTTGTTGTTTTTTGGGGGCTTTCGCTAACATGTAACATGTATTAGTGTTTACTTTCTTCACACTGATCCACTTCTGACATCAACCTGAAATAGAATGACGTCAAATAATTTGCACTTTTAGTTATTTTGAGATTTGCCTTTTTTAAGTTAATCATCTGCTTTTCATGAGTGCAGATTTATTTTTTTTATAACTAAAGTACAAGATGCTCTTCTTGTTACCAACAGTAAATGATTGCCAGTGCTTGCAGCAGGATCTCTCAAAGGCCTGTTGCATTTTCAATTATTTGTGTGTTGCTTTGCAGTTCAAGTGTATGCTTTGTAGGTCTTTGCTTTTTAATTCAAAGCATTTTTAAAGCGAAATGAGCTGCTGTGTGTTGAATTTAAACTCCTTCCCTGCAGGTCCCACGCTATAGCCTGCGTGAACCAGTTCATCATCGGCAGAGCCCAGGCCCTGATGGATAACATAGACACCTTCATAGAGGTGAGTCTGGTACTTTCTGTTTGTGGAAACATTTGTTTTTATTGTTTCAACTCATTTTTCTCTTCTTCCTCCTCATCAGAGCCTTTTTGCTCTGGCTGCAGACGAGGACCCGGAGGTTAGAAAGAATGTATGCCGGGCCCTGGTCATGTTACTGGAGGTCCGAATCGATCGTCTCATCCCTCACATGCACAGCATCATCCAGGTAAAGAAAATCCACGAACGTTTGTACTCTAGTGTCTGGACATGATGACAAACCCAGCTCATTGATGCATCGTGATACCTAAAGTTCCTATTGTTTCTGATCCAGATCTGACAAAACGCCACAATAATGAACATTTTCAACTTACAAGCGGACATTTCTTTCGTTCTCTAACGGATCTCATTCTCTGTTTCTTGCAGTACATGCTGCAGAGGACTCAGGACCCCGATGAGAACGTGGCTCTGGAGGCGTGCGAGTTCTGGTTGACTTTAGCTGAGCAGCCCATTTGTAAAGAGATGCTGTCTGGACACCTGATGCAGTGAGTTACTACACATTAAAACTAACCTAAAACTAATTATTTTAAAAATGTTTTACGTGAATCTAAAAAATAATTTGGACTTTCATGCGTTCAATAATTTTTTTTCTATCATCCTATTAAAACAGACTGATCCCTATTTTAGTGAATGGAATGAAATATTCAGAGATAGACATCATACTACTGAAGGTACAACCCGTTATTCTATCCTCTTGTGTTTGAACAAATTCCTTTTGCCGGTCAGAAGGTGAGATTTCTCTGACGTTTTCTCCTCACAGGGAGATGTGGAGGAGGACGAGGCGGTGCCCGACAGCGAGCAGGACATCAAGCCCCGCTTCCACAAATCTCGCACCGTCACCCTGCAGCACGAAGGAGGGGAGGGAGAAGGGGGCGAGGACGATGATGATGACGAAGATGACGACGACGACACGCTCTCTGACTGGAATCTGCGTAAGTGATGAGAATTGGGATTAAGCTTTAGGTCCTGATTGTTTGTAAATGTCATGGATGAACATATTAAGAGCTAAAAACTGATAGTAAATGTTTCTTTTGGTTACAGGAAAGTGTTCCGCTGCAGCGCTGGATGTTCTGGCCAACGTGTTCCGCGATGACCTCCTCCCCCACCTCCTGCCGCTCCTGAAGGGGCTGCTCTTTCACCCAGACTGGGTCATCAAGGAGTCTGGAATCTTGGTGTTGGGGGCTATAGCAGAAGGTATGATGAGCTTCTACATTCTTCACCACAAAATAAAAACCCCTTCTGTGTGATAATAATCACCTTCTTTTTCAGGCTGCATGCAGGGGATGGTGCCCTACCTTCCAGAGCTGATCCCCCACCTCATCCAGTGTCTGTGTGACAAGAAGGCTCTGGTGCGCTCCATCGCCTGCTGGACTCTGAGCCGTTATGCACACTGGGTGGTCTCCCAGCCTCCTGACTCCTACCTCAAACCTCTAATGACAGAACTTCTAAATCGAATCCTGGACAGTAACAAGAGAGTGCAGGAAGCCGCTTGCAGGTGAGCAGCTAAAACGTTAGTTTTTCATAAAATGTGGAGGTGATGACAATCCCAGCTCATTGATTCCAATGATACACTTTGTTCCCATATTTTCTCTGATCCACAACCAGCGTTTCATTCCTCGGCTGCATTAACGCCATGCAGATGTAAAAGGTGATCGAGTTTACTTTGTGTTTCATCCTCTCAGTGCATTTGCAACACTAGAGGAGGAGGCGTGCACAGAGCTGGTGCCCTATCTGAGTTTTATCCTGGACACGCTGGTCTATGCCTTTGGGAAGTATCAGCACAAGAATCTCCTCATCCTGTACGACGCCATAGGCACCCTGGCAGATTCTGTGGGTCACCACCTCAACCAGCCCGTAAGTGTTTGAGACACCTTAAGCTGCAGGATTTCAGAGCTTTAGGAATATAAAGATACATAATTTTGGTTCTTCTTTTATCAAATTTAAAGTAAAAGTTAAAGTCCCATTAGTTGTCACGCACCTTGTTGTGTGAAATTTGTTCTCCACATTTGACCTATCTCCCTGGGGGAGTGGTGAGCTGCAGACACAGCTGCTTAATGCAAATTTGACTTAAATTGGACGGCTGCTTGGACCGTCCAAGTTTTTAGCTAGCAGACCTCTAGCTATGTTAAACACATGTGACTGGCCAAATCTTGCTCGGTCCAACTCCCCGTGTGCATCTGGTGTCTGACGCAAGACTCACACAGGATTGGGAGGGGGAGCAAGCCTGTGCTAAACATAATGCTTCTCTTGAAAAAGTGAAGTGAAAGAGAAAACATCAGTGGCATATATCGGTAGAATTTTTGATATCGGACCAATACCGATAATCTCAAATTATTCAAATATCCTCTGATATATTGCCCATTCAGACTCATTTGCAAACTCTTGACTGTTTTAGGAGTACATTCAGAAGTTGATGCCTCCACTGATTGCCAAGTGGAACGAGCTTAAAGATGAAGACAAGGATCTTTTCCCGCTGCTGGAGGTCAGTGTTTTATTGATATATGAAAGAGCAGTTTACTGTTTTTTATTTTAGAAAATATGATTTAAGGCTCTTTTAGCAAAACCTAAAGTGTTTTTGCTTCTTTTAGTGCCTGTCATCAGTAGCCACAGCACTGCAGAGTGGGTTTCTGCCTTACTGTGAGCCTGTTTATCAGCGCTGCGTCACCCTCGTCCAGAAAACCCTGGCCCAGGCCATGGTGAGCAGCTCGCCCATATGATAATCAGCATATTTGACAGTGAAGATGTTCATTGTGTATCCCTTTTTTAACACACAGATGTACAACCAGCATCCAGACCAGTATGAAGCACCAGATAAGGATTTCATGATCGTAGCTCTGGACCTGCTGAGTGGACTGGCTGAAGGTCTGGGGGGTCACGTGGAACAGCTAGTGGCTCGCTCAAACATCATGACTCTTCTTTTCCAGTGCATGCAGGTATGACAGGGAGCTATATTTAGTCCTTCAATTAAAAAAAATACCACTTCAGAGTGTTGATCTTTTTTGTGTTTTCAGGACACGATGCCTGAGGTGAGGCAAAGCTCTTTTGCCCTCCTTGGTGATCTAACTAAAGCTTGCTTTCTCCATGTGAAACCCTGCATTGGTGAGTTAGCTAAAATCATGTAAAATGTTTGTTTATTTAATCTATTTTTAAGTTCATTCCTACAAAGAAAGTAAATGTTTCTTTTCTGCAGCTGAATTCATGCCCATCCTCGGACTCAACCTGAACCCAGAGTTCATTTCTGTGTGTAACAACGCCACCTGGGCTATTGGCGAGATTTCCATGCAGATGGGTAAGAATGTCACAGATTTCCTGCTGCATTTGCTTAAAAACATTTTCACCGTCTGGACATGATGAAACACCCAGCTCATTGACACAGAATGATACATTTTGTTCCCATATTCTTGTCTGATCCAGTCATGGATAAGTGTAGCTCTTCTATTGTTTTAAAGGACGTGTTCAGCCTCTTCTGTGTTTTTAGGTGCAGAAATGCAGCCTTACGTCGGCATGGTGCTTCCCCACCTGGTGGAGATCATTAACAGACCAAACACACCAAAGACTCTGCTGGAAAACACAGGTTCAGGAGGATTCACACTCATCATCATGCCATCTAAATGCTGTTGACTTACTGATTTTCTGGTTTCTTTTGTGCAGCCATTACGATCGGCAGACTGGGTTATGTCTGTCCTCAGGAAGTCGCACCGCAGCTGCAGCATTTCATAAGACCCTGGTGCTCATCGCTGAGGAACATCAGGGACAACGAGGAGAAAGACTCGGCCTTCCGGGGCATCTGTGTGATGATCGGCGTTAACCCAGCAGGCGTGGTGCAGGTCCGATAATACTTTTATAGCACTTTAAAATGATGGGTCTTCCTTGGATTGAAAATCAACCTAGCGTCTGTGTTCAGGACTTCATCTTCTTCTGTGATGCTGTGGCTTCGTGGGTCAGTCCGAAGGACGACTTGAGAGACATGTTTTACAAGGTGAGTCCTGCATCCAAAGAGGCTTCCCACACACTGTGATGATCAACCTTCAGACATTCGAAAACTGATTTACCAGTGTGGACAATGTTTAGATCTGAGAAGTGTGGATACCTTTATATTTCCATTATAAATGAAGTTTTTTACTGTAAAAAATTGCAGATTTTATTCTAAATTTTCTGTTTTTTTTTTTAAGATTCTGCATGGCTTCAAGGACCAGGTTGGAGAAGAAAACTGGCATCAGTTTTCGGAGCAGTTCCCCCCTCTTTTGAAGGAGCGCCTGTCGGCCTGCTACGGCGTCTAACCTGAAGCCTTCTTTGGTCCACTGACCTGTTAGGTACGCCTGCGTTTTCGTCCGCGCTTTCTATTCGTAGACGTTTTCTCGACGTGATGAAACACCCAGCTCATTGAGAATGATGATACACTTTGTTCCCAAACACATTTCTCTGATCGAGGATCGCATCGACGTAAATCGCCATTTGAACCGTGAACCGGCCAAACTGATCATGTGACTTCCTTTTTTGTTTCTGTCTTACAGGCTAATGAAGGGGAGGGTAACGGGGGAACTCATTGCACTGCCCAGATCGTGGGAAGAATCTAGAGCTGGAGGGGTGTGACTGGCCTTGACCTTCCGCTCTATGGACGGCCTCCTTTTCCCCGCGCCCTGTTTGTCTTTGTGAGGGAGGGTGGGAGGAGGGTGGTGTGGGAGGGTAACCAGGGAATATACATATACCTCCGATAGAACGCCTCACTAAATCCGACACACTCAAAAGCGACTCGCCAAAAAAAACCACAGCAGGGAAATGAGGGCAAAATAGGGACGACGTTTGGCGCCCCCACCTCCGACTCATCGACTGTATAATTGTTATGAGGTAGAAAACTGGGGGGGAGGCGAGGAGGAGGAGCAGAGAAAAGGTACACAATAATAATCTGAACCAGCAGTGGGCGCCACAGATCCAGCTTCTACAATGCATGTAGAATGACTCGTAGACGGAGAAACGACGCTTTTACAACGTGCACAAGACATTTTGCACCTTTTACTGCAGAATTGCATCAAATTATTTTTGGATGTGCACACACACACACACACACACGGGCCTTTGATCACGTGCACTGTTAGCTGAATTTCCTTTCCTCTTATCTGGCTCCTTTCAATCTTTAGGATTCTAGTTCTTTTAGTCCGAGGCAATAAAGATGCAGTACGTCAAGAGGTTTATATCTTCACTGCACCAGAATATATTGCATGGCGTATGGTTACCACACTAAGTTGCATGTTTGAGTGAACGTCTCTCTTGATTTGTTGCATTAGTTTTTGTTCTTCAGATGGGGGGAGGATTATGAGGTGCTCGGTTATATCTCCTACGTAGTGTCTAAACGATGTCCCTATAGTTTAACGGAGTCGGCGTGGGTTAAGTACGTCCCGCCATAGGTAAATTAATTCAGGAATTGTTTCTAGTTGTGTATGCAACAAGAGCTCACATACTGTAAGGCAGATGAAGAAACCTATTTGCTGCTTTGTTTTTAGAATACTTGCAAACAAACTTATACAAGTTTCACCCAAATGAATTTCCTCTTACTGGTATAAATGCACTTTTTCTGTTGTAAGAAATCTAAAATGTATCTAAGGCGTACAGTAATGATATACTGAACTTGATAGTTCTTTTTTTTGTTTCTGATAAGTGATTTTAGGACTTTTGTGAGCATAATGACAATGTTAGGCTATGGAAAGACTTGAGGCCTCCTTATGTAGTTTTATAATGTAGCTCCTAATTAAGGTGGAAAGACTCTGATCCATTTCTCACAGGATGTTCCTGCCTTTCTCTTCGAAGCGTCGTGGTGAACGATGGCCGCTTTCGCCATCCGTGTTCCGTAAATGTTTCAAAACGTTCCCCAGAGTTTCTTTCTTTCAGTCCCGTTTGGAGGGACCTACCTTTGTAAAGTCTTGATGACAATTCAACTTGCTGCTGGAAAAGCAGCGTCTGATCTTACTAGTGATTGTTGTTGCCATATATTTTCACCCGCTGACACTGTGTAGGGTAAGCCAGGGAAAACTTTTTAGTCCCTCGACACTGGTTAGCTGATGTGGCAGATTTGAGGGCCGCTACTCATCATTTGTCTTTTAGTTCTAGTCCGGAGTGGTCGATTTGTAACTGAAGTGTGCATGGCTGTCTGCTTAGTGGTGTTAAGTCATAAAATCCTGGGACATAATTTTGCACCAGCCTCTCTCATTGAAGTAGATTATTAGGAAAGAAAGTCGGTCATAATCTGTCGATGTAACCAACAAGTGTGTTTGCCTGCCAGGTTTCTCATCTCCTAAAATGAAGATTATTTGGGGTGGGAGGGGTTAAAGAAGCACAAATGTCAGCTTCTATTAATTTTGTCTCTGGTAGGATAAGTTTTTTGCTATAAACAATTCCCATCAACACAGGAAATGGAAGGTTTTTTTTTTGTTTGTTTGTTTTTTTCATTTATTTTTTTTCTTTTTAGTGTTTTTGTTTACTTTTTTCACCTGATATAACAGTGTTTCGAATCTCAAAAAAAGAGCTGCAACACCCCGCGGTGACGCGCTCGTGTCGGCAGTCCAGAGGGTGGTAAAAGTTCAAGCAGTTCCTGTGCCACTAACGATTGGTATTAAAACCCTCGAGGCTTTACCACTCCTCACCATGTTGAAATGCAAAAACGTGCACAAAATTGATGTTAAGACTAGTTGTCCTCAAGTTTTTGTATTTATTTTTATTTTTTTTATCATTTCGTTTACTTTTTGTTTAAAGGTTTATGTGATTGTTTAATTTATTTTGTTTTTTGAGTTGTTTTTTTATATTTTATTTTTTTGTGCTCCGCGGCACAAATGATTTAAGACTTTAAAAGTTTTTTTTGTTCCTTTTCCTTTATTCTTTTTATTTAAAGAACAGTTTTATTTTCGTTGTTTTACAGCGTACGATCTAAGTATCAAACTTCTTGTGGATGGAACAACAGCCGGGCGCACACCTTTTTGGGAAACAAATTTGAAAGCAAAATTCACAATTTGTTTTGATCTTAAGATAAGGCAGGCAGTTCAAATTAATGTATCTTTGGCTAAACTGTGGTGAAGGTTGGGATATAATCTTATGTATCCCTTTTTATTTAATTTTGTGTATAAGGGGAAATAAAGTTTTTTTCCATTAACTTGTGAGTTGGGTAAATTTGTATTTTATTTTTTTCACAAATGATAGCAATTCGTTGATTTGAATTGATCTAAGCTTAATACACTGCTCACAAAAATTAAAGGAACACTTATTTTACTGGGCCTGGCATAAATTGAATTAAAGCTGTATGATGATGTTCTTGTTGGTTAAGCAGCTGAGGGCCTCGTTAATCAATTTCAGCTGTATTGGTGTTCATGGAGTTAACAACAGGTGCACTTCAGTGGCAACAATTAGAAAAC
>NC_050519.1:13797162-13798819 GCF_002922805.2 Oryzias melastigma
GCGGAACAGGCTGAGCACTGCTCATGTCCTACAGAATGACCTCCAGAGGGCCACTGGTGTGAATGTCTCTACCCAAACAATCAGGAACGCACAGACGTCTACTGCCCAGGAAATGGTGCTCTGACTGCCATAAGGTATCCCGATGAAATCCTTGAACCCATTGTCAGACCCTACGCTGGTGCAGTATGTCCTGGTTTCTTCCTAATGTACGACAATGCCCGGCCTCACGTGGCAAGAGTATGCAGGCAGTACCTGGAGGATGAAGGAATTGAAACAATTGAATGGCCTTCAGGATCCACTGACTTAAACCCAATAGACCATCTCTGGGACATTATGTTTGTTATGTTTGGGTCCATTAGGCGCCGAAAGGTTGTTCCTCAGACTGTACAACAGCTCAGGGATGCCCTCACACAGATCTGGGAGGAAATGCCATAAGACACCATCAATCGTCTCATTAGGAGCATGCTGCCACGTTGTCAAGCATCCATACAAGCTGGTGGGGGCCACACAAGATACTGAAAAGCATTTTGAGTTGCAGAAATTAAATTTTAGAGAAAATGGACTCGCCTGCCACATCTTTATTTCACTCTGATTTTATGGTGTCTACACAATTGAGCCCTCTGTAGGCTGGAAACTTTTATTTCCAATAAAAGACTTGGCATCCTTTTGTTCCTAAGACACTGCCCTGTCGTTATTTGTATAGATATCCAACTTCATATTGAGATCTGATGTATCTAATGTGTTTCTTTAAAGTGCTCCTTCAATTTTTGTGAGCAGTATAGATCAAAAATCAATCAGTGACAGTAGAGATCAATCTAGCACAGGCTGAAGTCTGCTAGCTATATTCTAATGTATAATGGTATTCCCCATAGGATGGTGGACCTAAACATACTTTGCTGACTAAATGAACATCTTTATAAACTCCCAGGCATGAATTTTCCAAACTCTTTTAAGGAAACATTTTTTTAAGCAACCATTTGTGGTCTAAAACAGTTTTTGCTCATACTTTTTTCTTCTGGAATAAGCATAGACTGTATTTTATATAGTCTATGGTGTAATGCTGTAGCGTGATCGCCCCCTAGTTGCCAAACTGAAACTTCCTCCAGGAGCGTTTCCATTTGTGAATCCATGTAACACTATGGCATTAACTATCTCATCATTTCATTAATACATTTTACAGAATACATTTTACAGTGTCTGAACTTTATCAGATTAAAATTAATTTCTTCAAAACACAAATGTATTAATAATATAATATTAGCTTCCACAGTCATGAGATCTCAATCCAGTAAATCACCTTTGGGATGTGGTGGAACGGGAGATCGGCATCACAGATGTGCAGCTGACAAATCTGCAGCAACTGTGTTATGATGACGTCAATATGTATCAAACTCTGAGGAATGTTTGCAGTACCTTGTTGAATCTGTGCTACATAGGATTAAGGCAGTTCTGAAGACAAGAGGTCCAACCCAGTACTAGTAAGACTTGCCTAATAAAGTGTGGTGAGTGTATATTTAACAAAGAAGAAAAGTGCAACTTTGTGTCAAAAGAAAGTTTTAATACTTCTCTAATAAACAAAACACTGAAACAAAAGTCAAACAGAGTTAAATTCAGAATATTAATTTTAGTTGTTTAATGAAAGTTATGCTTCTTTTTA
>NC_050519.1:13800735-13807155 GCF_002922805.2 Oryzias melastigma
TTTTCTTTCTTTTACAGAAACCATGTCAGACCACGCCCCTTCTGTAGCCATGGAGGCTGTCCTGAAGCCCAGCCATGACCTCCCCGAGGACATGCCGAAAATCAGAGGCTATGACTTCAACCAGGGAGTCGATCTCCAGGCGGTGCTGAAGTCCTACCTCACCACAGGCTTTCAGGCCAGCAGTCTAAGCTTAGCCATACAAGAGATCAACCACATGGTATGAGAGCTGATGGGTGGAATAAGGGTTAATTCACCGTTCACAGGCATAGTGAGAGTTTGTATCGTCTGTATATTTCTGCAGACCTACATTACTACACTGTACTTCACTTCAAACTTTAGATCGTATTTATTTTGCATTGTGATATTATTTTGATTAAATGTATGCCGCAGAAGCTTTTATGAACTTTTTAACACCCACAGATTGAGAAGCGCCTCGAGCCAGTGGAACCAGATGAAGGGAACGAGTTACAACAACACTCTGGTTGCACTATTTTTCTGGGTTACACCTCCAATCTCATCAGCTCTGGAGTGAGAGAAAGTATCCGCTATCTGGCAGAGCACAAAATGGTACAAAGTGTCATATTTGTCCAAATCCGTCAACACTAACAGACACCCAGAGCATTTATTGTATTCTTTGGCTTTGCTTCAGGTGGATGTGATTGTAACCACAGCTGGAGGCATCGAGGAGGATTTGATTAAATGTCTGGCTCACACCTACTTAGGAGACTTTAGTTTGCCAGGGAAAGATCTCCGGCTGAAAGGAATCAACAGGTTTGTATCATAGACTTATATGTGCTAATTTGACATCACTCATAAGATTTTAAATGGTAAAAATGTTCACTCTGCCCAACTCAACAAGTGCTCCTTTGGGTGCTGTTGTTACACTAAACCTTCAAAATAGATTAGTTAATTTTAAATTCTCCTTCATCTGCCATGACTATAGAATTGGGAATCTGCTGGTTCCTAATGATAACTACTGTAAATTTGAAGACTGGCTGATGCCCATTCTGGACCAGATGCTGCTGGAGCAGAACACAGAGGTGAGAGTTTGCTTTTGAGTAAAGTTTGGAACAACATTGATGCTTTTACTGTCACTTTTTAAAAAGATTTACATGTGGAAATTCCCTTTTTACCTCCAGGGTGTGCGTTGGACTCCCTCCAAAATGATCCATCGACTGGGCAAAGAGATCAATAATACTGACTCTGTGTATTACTGGGCCTATAAGGTTAGTTTTGCATCATTTAAGATAAATCGGTAGCTTAAATTATTTATTTGCTTTGATGTATTGCCTTTTTTAAAGTTAGAATTTGTCCTCATTTTAATTTTTTGTGTTTGTTTCAGAATAACATCCCAGTGTTCAGCCCTGCTCTCACCGATGGCTCTCTGGGAGACATGATTTACTTTCACTCATTTAAAAACCCTGGCCTGGTTTTGGACATTGTAGAAGGTAAAATCACTTTCATATAGTGAGATGAATGTGTTTAGTTACCTCACGATTGTGGTGTTTGTTGCAGATATTCGCAGGTTGAACAGTCTGGCAGTTTTTGCTAAGAAGACCGGAATGATCATCCTGGGAGGAGGGCTGGTGAAGCATCATATAGCCAATGCAAATCTTATGGTAATTGAATCTTTTGTTTCTACATTTACATACCACTTCACACTAGGAAAACATAAAAAAAAAAATTAAAAAAATGAAGAGATTAACTATATCTGTTCTCTTATGTCCTTTAAAAATATGGTATGGTATTTCCTGCATACTGAGTGAACATGCTGACGATAAAAACATTCAATTCAAGACATTTTTCTTCAGAGATAAATGGATTTTTTAATTTCAGATGTACCTTTTCTAATTAAAGAAAGAGTGCTAAAGTAGTTTTCTTATCCAGATCTACTTTAATGAAGCTAAATGAATTCTCTCTTTGTGGATCCACTCTAGAGGAATGGAGCAGACTTTGCGGTGTACGTGAACACCGGCCAGGAGTTTGACGGCTCTGACTCTGGGGCTCGACCTGATGAAGCCATATCATGGGGCAAGATCAGAGCGGATGCCAAACCTGTGAAGGTGTGAGATGAGGGTTTTTGATATTTGTGCTCAACATAATATTTATTTTTGCATTAATATGCTTAAAGTTTGGTGAATGTTTGTTGAGATCTTTATGCTCCTTTTTCTTTTCACCTCACTGTAATTCCTGTTTTGGCCACAAGATGGTGCCATTTCCCCTCAGTAATCAGTCTCTGGAAGACCCTTGAATGGGTTTTTAGATTCTCATCACATCTCTCTTGTGTGGCTCGTCAGGTGTACGCAGATGCCTCTTTGGTGTTTCCTCTGATCGTGGCCGAGACCTTCGCTCTCCACTTCAAGAAGCTGACCGCTGAAAAGAAAGCAGATTAGAGGTGGTTTTCTTTAAATGTTTTTTTTTCTCCAATTTAATTTATGCATTTAACAATTCTTTTCATTGAAAAAAGTCACTCTTTGGACCTTGAAAAGACTTTGAAAGCCTTTTGCAACCCTGCTTTGCACACAGCATTAGGTGTGAAGTTTAATTGGTTATAAATAAATAACTAGGTGACCTTTTTATCATTTATTTTCTGTTTGCTGGATTTCCATGCAGGTTAAAAAAAGAAAGATCCTGTCAGACATTCAGAGTTCTTTTTGGTATTGATCCTGACATTTGATTTAACTTTTTTTTTAGATGCAAGCATCACCTTTTATTTTTATATATATTTTTAGAAAATTCTTGTTACATTTTGCATGTTTTTAGGCATAAAAGTACAGCTGTAAGTAAGTAAATAAAAAGGCTTTTCATGTGAAAAGTTAGTAAAATAAAATGTTTAATTGACTTGGAATCTAAGATGGTTTTTTTTACTATTTTAAGAATGCTGCAACAATGCTTTCAAAAAGGATTTAAAAAATAAAATGAAAAGAGTCTGAATTGTTGTAACACAATTTTCTTTTACCCAGAAACTGTAAAAGTTTTAGCAACTAATGAGACAGCTGCTGTTTTAAAATATATAATATCATCTTTTTCTTAAAAATAATCTGCTTCTTAAACATCAGCAGAACAACAGAAAGAATAATTAATGAGATCACACATTTAATCCCTATGTCTCTTGAGTTTTATAATAAATTTAAATTTAGGTGTTTACTTTTAGGATTTAGGTTAAAAATGTCTTATTTTTGCTTTAAACGTACAAATATACCATTATCCATCTTTTTTAATATTTAAATGTACCGACATAATGATTGGTTGACTATATTTGTCTTTTTCACAATAAAAGCCTTAATTTGTTGCATTTTAAATCCTAACTTTTTGCCTCACTTGCATCTGAAAGCTGATGCTTCAGGAGCTTAAATTACAAGCAAACTGAAAGTTTAAAATTTAATTTCTAATTAGAATAATTTATGAATCCCCTTAACCAAAATTAAGTAAATATAATAGTTGTACTTCAAAACTTCTTCATGTAAAGATGATTTTTCTTGAGAATATTTATAGAAATGATTCAATTAAAACAGTATTTTCTGTAAAAACAGTTTGCATGCTTAAAGACAGAATTTTTCTGATCTTTTTTCTCTTAAACTATAAATAAAATATCTTTTTTTGTCATTTTCCTTTTACATAAACTCACATTTACCAACAGGAGCAGCCATGAACGCAGGGCCACATGTAGTATTAAAAAAAAATCACTTTCTGGACCGTCATAATCTGACATTAATGTTTTATGGAAAAGTGTTTTTGTCCATTGAAACTATTCATGGATAACAAGAAAATGTAAAACTTTACATTTACATAAGTTTGAGACACTGGACATTTTGGGGGGGCTTTTAAGAGTCACAGAGAGGGGAAACACCCTCATATATACAGAAAATGCTGCTTTTTTTAAACAAAAGTGAACTTGGGAGTTCAAAGTTTGTTGGTGGATCCCCTTCAGATCACCCTCACGCTCTTTTAGAGATCAACCTCTCCGTTCTTAGGAGGGTCACGCGAGAGCAGCACGCCGTTTGCATGTGGTTAGTGCTTGCTCATATGCAAAGTTCTCAAAAGCCCAACTAGAGGGCAACATGCGTAGGTAGGAGTTTCAGCTCGCTCCTCTAACACGCAACACAACCTACCGAGTAATCCATTCATGATGACTGACTTTTCTCTGTGCAGCAATTTCCTAAAGTTTGTCACAGTTTACACGTTTTTATGGTTTTAGTCTGGCCTTTTTTCTGCTTTAAAACTTTTAGGGTTGTGGAAAACTCTTTGTTTCCTAAAGAAATGTCTGTTTCTGCCACTACAAACCCCGACCCTTCCATCTGTACCTGCTGATCGCTGCTCTGCACAATGTTTACTCAGAGCTTGACAGAGAAAATGATTTATCTTTACGTTGTGGATTTTTAGCCCTATAGAAATGGATGTTTGCGTCATGCACGACTGGCAGATTACAGAAAGACGGAGTGGGAGGAAAACGTTGCATGTGGATGAGCTGTAGTCATGCTAGGATAATATTGAGTGGCGCCTGCACAGTGCAGACAGTGTCCCCCTCTCCTCCCCTCCTCCCTGGAACAATCAGCGCTCTCTGTGATGTGCTGGCCTGCAGCAGTCATAATGGCAATTATGTCTTCTCCCAGCCGGATTGGCAGCTTTTTATGGTGAGAACCCAGCAGCTAGACTGGGAGGAGGTGGGGAGGCGCTGACCTGCTGCACAGCTGCAGGGCGGGGTAGATGGGAGGGGAATGGAAGAAGAGAATCACACAGCAGACGGATCTCTGTATATGACATATTTATGTTGGTTTCCATTATAAACGATCGTTCCAAGGCTAATATTCACCTGAAAAATAAATCTGAATTTTTCTGATGTTTTTTTATTGCTTCATATTCATTAATAATGGGCAATAAAACTATTTTTAATAGCAAAAAAATAAATAAATAATATTAATTGTTTTATTTAGGATTTAATTTGAACATTTGGGGATTACACAAGAGAAAAAAATGCATTTTAGGAGGTACTATGAACTTATTTGGAATTTTTTAAACTTTTTTCAAACATTCTTTTCTCTTAGTTTTTGTAGATTTTTTCTAGAAACAAGTACATTTAGTTAGAAACTACATATTTTTGTAATTTTGTATGTGGGATTATTAGAAATATGATGTAAAATATCCTCCAATTCTTGTGTCAATCTTTCTGAGGATTACACACAGGGGTTTCATACCACTGGTCAGCTCTGTAGACCTACGGTGGCTGAGAAGGGCCATTCCAACATCCTGGCTCTGTTTTAGTCACAGAAATGACACACCTATTAGATCTCTAAATCGAGGCTATTTCAAAGTTTACAGCTATAGATATGCATTACTATCAAATAGAAGCAGGACAACATTGGTGTCCACTTTTCCCCTAAGTTTCTGGGATCTTCAACCCCAGGTACAAGTCAGTAGAAATGGAATGTAGAACTTCGTGATGACTAGTTTTTCTGTGAGTAAAAAGGCACCGGGTGACCTAGTAGTTAGCATTTTCTCCTTACAGCAAGAAGAACCTGATTCAAAGCCGGCTGGGACCTTTCTGTGTGCAGTTTGCGTGTTCTCTAGAGGAGTGGATTTTCTCCCGCTTCCTCCCACAGGTGAGTAACATGTTTCATATGTTAACTGCTGTCTGTAAATCACTCCTGTGTGGCTCTGTGACCATCGGGTGACCTGATTAGGTTATACTTGCAACTACAACGAACCTGTGACCCCAAAAGTGATTCAGGGGTTCTGAAGATGAATGGATAGATGTTAAATTCCAGTATATATATTTATATATTTATTTAAAAAGCACTTACATCTAAAAATAGCCAAAGATTAGAAGGCTAAAAGTAGATGTGTTGTAGATTTTTTTAGGTAGACATCTAATTTTTTTTCTCCATTCAATTTAATTAATTATTATTATTTATTTTTTTTACTTGGTAACTAATCGCTGCTGCACAGGACAGCTTGTCGCATCACCCCGCCTTATCTCCACCCTTGTTTACCTGTTGTGTCGCCATGACAACTGTAACCGTGGCGCGCAGAGGTAGAGACAGGTGAGGGAGTGGAGCGCGTGGGCGTGACGAGTGAGGATTTGCAGAGCGAGGAGCGGCGCGGCTGCCGCGGAAAGATAAACACTGCGATATGCGCGGCAAACAATGGAGCCGTAAACGTACAGGAGGGCTGCGGTTAATGGAGAGAAGTAGGCTAAGAGGCGGACGAGCTCCACACCTCGCGCGCGCGCGCGCTGCTTTCTCAGAAACAGGAACCGCCGTCTCCTCCTCTGACGCAGCTGGCTGAGGCTGATGACGGACTTGCGTCTCTGTCGCCATAGCAACCGCTCAACGAAGGCAGACATCCGGATGGAATCTGTCTGTGTTTCGATTTTTTCGTCGAAATTTGCAAAACCGAAACACTCGGTGGGCTGTTCTGTAA
>NC_050519.1:13814730-13831308 GCF_002922805.2 Oryzias melastigma
TTTTTATGTTAACAAGTTTTGTGAGTTGATGCACAAAGATTGGCATTCTGTCTCAAGTGCAGCACCATTTAAGACGTTTTTTCATTCAACTAGATCAAGATTTATGATAAATGTAGTGCACAATACACACTACTGTCACGTCTCTGAAGATTTGGCCAAATCAATCCACAAAACCTTTAAATAAATGTTTATTTATGCATTTTTTAGGTATTATGTGTCATTCGCCGACAAGTATCACATGCAGTTTCTGTTTTAATAGCTGGATGTGGCGATCGTGAGAAAATCCAGCCAGATCCTGAGGTTAAACAATGTGTGCTTTGAACCGCACACTAAAATCAGTCGTAAATGAATTTCCATTAAATGTTTTAGCAGCTTTTGTTGCTCCAAGCAGAGGATCTACGGCGGAAATCTCCTGACTTTTTATGAAGGAATAGCAGCACATGAAACCGTTCTGTTTTGATCTTGTGGAACTTTCTTTAGGCTGGATTCAGTTTTTTAGCAATGTTGTTTCATTAAGCTTTAAACATGCTGTTTCATAGTCTTCATTTTATGTTGTGCCTAGAGGAATTATGGCTGTAAGGAACAGATTCAGCAGGCTGACAGCTAGATAGCTTTGCTAATCAACTTGTCAGCTCTTCGTCTCTTTCATTCTGCTCACCTCCACCCCATGTTTGCTCCCTTTGGCATTTTTCCATTCGCCCCTGAGCTTTTATTTTTTATACCCCCCCCATCCACTCCTGTCCGAGAGCTGGGACATTTGAGGTCATAACTTTTCAAAACCTCATCCACCCTGGACCGTGTCTGTGGAAACCGAGAAAAGAACCAGGGCTTCCAAACTTCTGCCCAAGAGGGAAGAACAAGAGGCTCTGACTGGATCCACTTGACTTTCAAAGCTCTGTCCTTATTCTCTTTTTCCTACTCTTCTTTCACTCTTACCTCTCTGGTATTTATGTATTGGCAGTTGCCGTGGAGACAGGACACACAAACACTGCAGTAGACAGGAAGTGCCGTGGAACCACAATGGCGTCACTGCGGCTCTGCGCTCGCGCTGCTCTCACTGTCTCTGCCTGCCACAGCCAGCCTGCATGCTGTTATCCTTAGCGAGCTGCATGGAGACCACAGCACTCCGTCTTGCTCTCATTTCTCTCATTATCATCAGCATGGCTTTTTCAGCTGTGGCTCCCTCTGCTTTAGGCCTTGGAAAATCGCTGTCTGATTTGCGGTGTCTGGAATGGCGGGGTGTTAAGCCGATGTGCTGAAAAACCAACTGTTTTTAGCGATCAGACCTGTCTGCTGGGCGTTCCCTGAGGAGAAGCTTCTTCATCAAAAGTGGGGCAAGTGTGAGCGCCGGTGTGTGTATTGGAGTCAAAGAGAGACACAGTGGTTCAGATATTCCTGCGTTAGTGATCCGTGTGAGCTGTGCTTTGCACATGATGGAGCGATTCAACAAGTGACTGGGAAAGGCGGATACAGCATGAAAAGAATGTGTGTGGTCCTATTGCAGGCGCTTACATCAGACAGACAGAGTACAGTACACATCCCTCCTGTTCTGACTTTTTTTTTGCACATCCCGCCTCTAAATATACTCCTCTGGAAAAACCCCTTCAAAAGATACTGCCCTCCTCCACTCAGAGGGCTAAAAATATCCCGCCAAGACCACCTTTTCCACCCCCACCTCGTCATTGGCTTTTCCGAGGTCCTCACTCCACCTCAGCTGATGGCTGGCCTTCTCACTTGTTCCCTCATTGCACTCAACACCAGTTTATTATCTATTAGCTTCTCTCCGCGCTGCTCCTATCAGGCTCTTTGTGCGATAGACTCCAGTCCCCACGAGACTGTGTGCTATTCCTGCTGACATAACCCGACCCGTTCTGCCATCCATCCAGGAAGCAGAGCAGACGTCCACCTCACCAGTCCTCTCTGACCTTTGACGGCCAAATCCAGAGTCACATTTGGGGTCTGAGTGGCTGGGAAACCTGTTGAACAGATGAATTCCCAGAACACTTTAAAATTCTTTGAAGTTGGAGAAGGAACCATTCAAAGAACGACGCTCTTTTGTGGGTTAGCGCTTTAAGGTTGGGTTTTTGGTTGATTTTATGGACGGCTTTTGAGTTCAGACTCACTTAAATAGACTTTTTTTACTAGTGTGGAAACAACGACACAACACAAATAAAACTAAGGCATTTTAATATATATCCACAATACAAATGAATAAAATTAACATTCAATAAAATAACAAGAGAAATTTTCAGTCACATATGAAGCTTCCTATTAGGTTTACAAAAGTAAGTTGCAAAACTAAAGTCCCTTTATGAGAATTTTTTTTAACTCTGAAGCCTCTATTTCCAAAATATCTGCTGAGGGGGCGTGACTTTTGGAGCTGAGTTGAGAAGCCCCGCCCTGATCACCCGTCTGATTATGTCCATGTCCGATTAAGACGGTCCGCGGAGCCCCGTGGAGATTTTCCAGCGTTCTCAGACCCGCTAGAGGGGGACTTTTTAAGAATTTTATTTGAATAAAACTTTATCGTCCTTTTTTTACTTGACCAACTTTCAAAACTCCTATCAAAACACTGGTCCCATCTTTCTTTCTAAAACCATCTATTCAGGTCCAAATGTTTCCATTTCTTACAAATTCCTCTTTTTCACTGAGTGGTACAATACGGTCCAGTTAATTCCGGTGAGCGTTTCCACTCAGTTAAGCCTCGCTCCTACTGAGCGGTTTGTTTTCACGTTGCGTATGTGATGTAGACCACTAGCGTGTCAATGTAGTGCAATGACTAGAAAAGCAACAACAATAGAGGTCATCCAGCAGCTCGTCTTTTTCTTGCTTTAATTTTTGTGCATCGTGTGTAACAGGAATTTAATGGTGTTTGAAAGAAGATTGCGGAGAATACCGCTGTTTAAAACAAAAAAAACAACGGAGTGCTATTACCATCAGTGGGTGGATACAGCGGCTCCGCTCCAACCGTCCCCTTCTATTTTTAATGGACCTACAAGAGGTGCGGATTAGAACTGTTTAATGGGTCCTTTTTACAATTGAAACACTCAAAATACAGAACCGGACTGTTCAGTGGAAACAAGGCTAAACTGAATCCAAAACCTCAGAAGGAGCACATTTTCGGAGAATAACCTAAAAATTTTTTTTTTTTTTTTGTCTCAATTCAGTTTAAAAATATACATAGTGTGAGTAGATGTGTTAACACTGTGTGATTACATGATGGCACGCTGCAAAACTGAATGACTTAATGAATGAGATATTTTAAGACTTTGGTGGCACTAAAGAAAATAATAGGACTGTGGTTTTTCTTTTTTCTTTAATCTAGAGTTGGTGGTGTTTTCTGACATACAAACAAACCTCACACCAGTGCACCAAATATCCTTTCAATTCTTACTTTTTGTCACCTCACAATAAAAACATCCGCTATAACACTGACATGAAAACAGACTGATTTACTTGTAAAAAAGGGTGCTCCTTGCAGTAACGTTTTTTCATTCGAGCATCAAGTGAGGTAGGGCTTGTTTAGCAGTGTGTTGCATCAACACCTCTTTAACAACACAGTAAGGAATTCAGTGGGCCACAGGTCTGGCATGCAGGCCTATTTAGCTTTCACACGGTTTTGTTAAAAAACTGTGCTGTTTGTAGACAGGAGGAAATCAAGATTAATAGCTTCTTGCAGAAAAACAAACACAAAATAAATGGATGGCTTTAAAACTTTGGAACATATTTGCAGTGAGTCCCATGTATACTGTCATGCATGATGCTTTGTTCCCTTTGAGCAGATGACATGGGGGACGTTGAAATGTAGAGGGTGCAGGCGCTTTGTGTCTTTTGCAATTACAAACATCCCTTTGGTTTGACCACTTTTTTTTTGCTCTTGCCATGCAGTTGAACAGCTTTGCTTGTGGAAACAAGAAGGCCCATTTCTTTGTTTAGATTACCATCAAGACATGTAAGTCGACGAGAGCGTGGGAGAACAGTTTTCACAGTGACTCCATTCAGAAACTCTAGGATCAAAAAAAAGTTATTCTCAAAAAAAAAAAAAAAGCGTGAATGTAAAATTCTGCTGTTTCTATGTGAACGCTTGAACAAAACTTATATGACCCAACGTTTTCAATTGTGAGGATCATCTAGAGAGGAAGTCTATCTGTGACCACATGCCGTTTCTGTTCCTCCATTTGACAGTTGACCTCATACGGTGACAAGTTTAGAGCAACTTCCTTGTCTCATTAATCACTTATGTGTTAACAGACACACACACACTCCTCAATTCCTGCAGCGTTTCCATCCATGCGCTATGTTCTACTCTCCCTCTTTACTGGACTGTCTGCAACGACCTTTGACCTCCTCAACCAGGCCAAAACGATAAAGATTAAAGTTAAAAGAAAAGAAAGAAAGTATTTTTTTTTTCTTTCTTTCTGCCATCTGAGTGAGTTTAGTGGTTTTATCTGCTACAATTTACTTCTAGAGAGATTCAACAGCCTGCAGCCGTTGGAGAACAGGTGGCATTTTGCAATCTGGCATAAACTCCCAAAGTTTCTCAATCTGAACTTCAGCCATCAGAGATGTAAAGATAGGGGAAAAAAGGGGGAAGCTTTGAGTTGCATCATACACTAATAATAAAATATGTTCCAAAAGCACTTAAAGAAAATGATGACTAAATACGACAAATTTAGTTGAATCTGTGTCATTTTTAATGCAAATGTTTGCTACCTTTGAATAGATTGACTGTACATGACATCTGGACTGAGTGAGTGTGATGTCATTCATAAATCCCATTCATTCAAAATTGCCAGTATAAACAGTGATTTAGTTGATCTGAGTCCCCATTTCTATGGCAACCACTAGCCAATCAGGAGTGAGCTTGTTGGAAGTCCACACTCTTACAGATTGAAAGTGAGCTCTGGAGAATCTATGAATGGAAAGCTTTGAACATTTGACACAAAATGTATTGAATCATCTGATTGGTCCGTGTATAACTAGTAAAACTTTAACTATATAAAAAATATTATAAAAAAAAATTCAGGATTTCATGTTCAACAGGTTTGGCTTCATGGGACCAGCGCCAGGGATGAAGGAGTCACTCAATCCAAGTCCCATATACAGTCAATGATTCTACACTATAGATTTATAGTCTAAAAAAATCAAAGAAAAAGACGATTACAAAGAAAAAAGTCCATCCTGAAACCTCTGAATGGAAGCTAGTAGTCAGTAATTTGAGGTGATGACAACTCGCAGTATGTCAACTTTTACGATACAGTAAAAACACACATGGAGGGGTGAGGGGGGGCTCCGCGGTGGTTTATTTTCTGCCTCTACCAGTTGGGGCCAACAGTAGTCAAAAGCCAGGTTTTGTGTGGGATGAGCCCTGATCTGTACGTGCATGTAAATCAGCCTACACAAACATAAACTTACAGACGTCTTTGTTTAAAAACACTCCGTCATTTCCAGCAGGTCAGACGCTCCAGTCCACTGAAACAACAGGCAACATGCCGGGGCAGTTCCAGTGCGTCAGGCGATGAATGCGAGAACAATCGTCTGGTCATTACCTCCAAGTTTAGGCATTTTGGGTGAATACTGGTTGCCATCCTTGCATGTGTGACCTGACTGATTGATATGAAATGAGGGAGGAGGGGTTAAATATCAACTGGTTTGTAGAAATTGCTGCTGTCTGTTTCTCTCAACCTTGTCTGGATGTGTAGGCGTCAGACAATAAATGCTTGGTTTAGCGAGTTAAGCCAAGGTGTGCCCAAACTGGGTGTGTACATATCCTCTCCCCCCACTGTTGAGAGGGGTGCTCCTGGGAGCGCTCCCACACTCTTCAGCTTCTGCAGAGGTCCCCTCCTGTCCCAGCGCTCTATCTTTGCTCCCTTCCTTCTGAACGTTCTAAACTTGACTTTGGTCTGCGTTTGAGTGAATTTTAGGCCGCATCCCTCCTGGGTTGTGTGTTTTCCTGCACCCCTGCTCTCAGTCTCTGTGCATGAAGTTGTCCTTATTTGGCTTCTCTTTGAATGGGGGGCAGACTTAGAGTATAAATGTGACTGTGTGATTGCGTTTCCTCCTGACTGTGACTCACTGCTTGTCTGACTCACGAGCGCTAACAAAAACATCGTTACCATGGGAACTCCAACCCCTCCTCCCCTCACCCAAACTACTCCATCTCCCTCCAACACCACCCCTCTCCACCTCCACCCTTTGCCAGTCTCTGGTTTCCCTCCTCCTTGCAGGCATCCCAGGCAGCCCTGGCACTGTTGAATTTGTGGAATAATGACACTGAGGTGATCATAGGGCTGAAGATCAGGACACACAAAAAAACTAAATAAAGTACCAAAGAAAAACCCCATAAAAGCTGGTTAAAAAAAACTCCAAAAGACCACGAGAGAATAGAAAATCTAGCGTGCGAGACAAGCAATCATCTATCATCAGTAGAAAGTAGAAGTGCGTGCATTGACTGAGGCAGGCTAAACAGAAAGTGCCCACCTGTGGCTCTATTCTCTGTTTCTGTACTTTTGCTTTTACTGCTCTGAAATTGCAAACGGCTTTGAACTGCCTCTGTCTTTTGATGTGCTGGCGTCACAACTTGGCCCTCTCGTAACCTCAGAGGAGCTTTGTAACGCGGCGGCCACGTGTGGTGTTGCAGTGTGACAAAAGCCCAGGTAGAGGAACTGAATGTATCCACACAACTCCACTACACAAAGGTTTGTCCCACTTCCTGGATGAGGAACGTTGCTCGGCCCCCTAGTGGGTGAACAGAGGTGTACCATGGATTCAGGCTTATATTAAAAAAGCTTTTCACTGTTATTTTAAATAAAAATTTGAATATTATGACACTTATTTTCGGATCAGAAAAAAAGATGAAAATGTTGACAGATTAATTTTGTCATTTAGACAATTACTGAAGTACAATCATACATTTTAGTATCTTGTAATATATATATATATATATATATAGCCATGAATTTTGTCCTATTTTTGTCAATTTTACTTTGAGCAGCCCAGAAAGTAGAACCGTCTGCCTGCTTGAAATCTGTGGTTTGATTACTGTCAAGATGATGATGAATTTCCTGCACAGACTATCCAAATTCTTCCCCTCCGCCTTCAGTTGGAGGGATATTTGAGGAAAAAAAGGGGAACTTGAAATATTTTTTTTCACGGGTAAAGCGAAGGAACTCAGAGTTCTGTATCCCTCCGCCTGTAGGGCGAGCCACGTCATGTTGTGTAGCGGAGGTAAGTGCTTTTTTCATGTGGGTGCGCTCTGAATCACAGAGGTTTACATTAAAATGTAAGTACTTACTTTTTGCTTCAGCGGGACCTTTTTAAAGTTGTAAAACTGATGTTGTGTTTTTCTGCACGCTTGCAGCTCGCGCTAACGTAGCTGACCGGCGAGTATTGATGACATCATCAAGCGAAAGTAACATTCGAATTAACTGGCTATGTCCAAGATCCCCCCCGTAGTGAAAATCTAATCAATATGAACATTTTACGTCTATTTGTGACTCTACTGGGTTCTGATAATGAGAATATGGATGGTTTATTTAAAAAAATTACATTTAAAAGCATTTTTTTTTCTGAAAAATTGTTGGACCGCAATGCATTGTGGGCTACATTTGCTGTTTTTTTCACAAAGTGCATTGGACTAGAAATTTCCCAGAAGTCTTTGTGGAAAACAAGAATAGATAAATAAAATTAGACATAGTGAAATGTTCGTATTGATTTGATTTTCACCTTTTTAAATCGGTATATGGCGTTTAACACAAAGAAAGAAAAGTAATTTGCATGATGTCCGAATTGCTTTTAAAATCCAGGGCACTAGATAGTTCCGCACTACATAATTTTTTAGTAGTTTGGGATTAGGGTGGGAATTCTGACATATTTCCATAACTCTGTTTGGAGGACTAAATGTAGGGGTAGGGGGAGAATTTGGATTCATGTAAATTACCTTAAACATGGTCACAGTGATCTGGAAGAAACAATAAATGTGTTGATTAATGCAAAAAAATAAATGCAGACAGTTGAATAAATGCTGCTTAAAATGGCATTTTGGTTTGATACATTTGTGTTGTTTTTAGTTCCAAAGATAAAATTGTGTTTCAGCCCTAAAATGGACTGTAAATGCACATAAACTTTACAATAGTCCATAATTGTAACAAGATATTACTCATTCTAGTTCAGAACTGTTCTGTAGCATTAATGAAAACGGCTGATACAGACCAAATACTGTTGCCTTTGTTTGGACAGTGCAGACCAACGTGAAATAAAAGGCCCAATCATGCACTCCTACATGCACCACTTCTGACCCATGTTTAACCTTTGTGTGTCCGAAAAGCTCCCAGCAGCTGGCTGATGGGGAGCGCTGAGAACAGGCTGAAACTGAACGCCAACATAATCCTCAGCCGGGGGAAGACAGAGAGGGCACTGAGAGGGAAAGAGGGGAAACGAGCAAAAAAAAGGGATACTGTAACAAAAAAGGGCGGGAAAAAATGAGTGTGAGAACAGAGGAAGCATGAAATACAATGGTGCAAAAAAAAGAGAAAAAGTGCTATTATCACACTTTATTGAAAAATTCAACTTATGTTTTCTGTTAGCTTTAATTTACATGTCAACAGAAGTAGCAGTGAGCGCCCTGCTGCTAGCAGGTTCAAATATAAACCCAGAGGCTGCATGGAAAACACAGGGTGTAAATGAGTTCAAAAAAGAGCAGACTTCATTCCTCTCTAATAATTAACATCGCTGGGAATGTGACATGTATACCTTCTCCACGCACAAACATGCGTAAGCATGTGTATGACAGCTGTTCTATATGTGAAATAATCCTGTAATCTCCATGGCTCCCACTGTCTCTTTCACAAGATCCTCGCCATCATGTTTGACCTCGCCGAGAGCGTCTCCAACCTGCCGCACACACTACCGATCGCCCCATACCTTCACATCTGTCGCTTATCTTCACTTCCGCTGATTGAAATGACTGGAGTCAGTCTGCGTCCAACGCCAGAGCACTTTCAGTTCCCCCCCTTTTTTTCTCATTTTTTACATTCCACTAAAGGAGACCACACACTCGCTGAACGTGCGTCCTCTGAAAAATTCCCTTTAAATTCCTTCCAGTTATTTTGCAATCAGCCGCCAACTGCTGCTTTTACAATCTCCGATCTCATAAATCTGACACAAAAGAAAGACAAACTTAATACTGACTTCTGAACAGTACACTACAATTCAGTTTTCCTTCCTCTGTGGCTTCAGAAATGATAACATAGCATCATATTTAATGAGTAGCTGTAAAATCGAAATCTCTCCAACCACATAAAAAGGATTCAGCCTACTTTTAAATCTCTTCATTTTGTCACAAATGGGTGCACTGAAATTGCAATTGTATTGCATTGAAAATGCTGCATCTGCATTTGTGAGACAAGCTCGCCCCCTGCTGTTCAAATCAATCATTTTCATGTCTTGAAATGCTTAGAAATTGCTCTTTCTATGGTGGCCCTGAAGTGCAAATCACGCTAACAAGTCGCTTAGCGCAAAAACATATTAAATATCACCACGACAATCTAAAATGCAAAACATTTGGAAATCAAGGCAAATTCCAGAACCCTAAAACACAATTACAAAAAAATGTAAAAAATGTTTCTGAAAACTTAAGTATTTTTCAGGAATTAAAAAACTATAACAAAAGAAACCAGAAAAAGTAGGGAGTATGGGACATCATTGATTGGATAATGACATCTGAGTTTTTAAAAAATAGATCTTAAATGTCTACACACTAATAAAAGTTTTATGATTAGAACTGAGCATATTTATGCCAAATAGCTTTTTGCTGAAACGATGGACAAACATCAACCGATTTCTTATTGTCTTTCATTTTTTAAGATTTTATTTTTGTTTTCTGAAACATTGCATTTGTATTTATTTTTCTGGAATTGTGTTTCTTTTTTTCATTTTCAAAATACAGTTTAAATTTCTAAAATGTAAATCTTTTATTATTTGTTTTTATTTCTTAATTATCGTGATTTTTAACATGTTTTTAAGTGATTTGTCCTTCAGGGCCGCCGTAGCTTTCACTATGCTAATGTCTGTCATGTCCTTCATGAGTGTTTTGGTGGTGCCGCCCTTTATTATGCAACAGTAAAGCTCATTCCGTTTTTGGTTTAGCTATATATTAGTGAGTGTTAGTGATTAGCTAAATAAGTATAAAGCTCTTCCTGATAAAGGCATTGAAGTGTACACAGATGCTGTCTAAATGAGTCACATGTAAGACACAATGAGAGGTCTAGACTTTCACAGTGGTCTTTCTCGCTTTGGGTTCTTCCAACTGGAGGAAAAGTTTTTTATAATCCAAAATCACTGACGTTGTAGTGTCCAGGGAACTGATGAAGGCAGTCCTTTTTTTTTTTTTTTTGAGTGTTTACACATTTTAAATATAAAAAAAGCTGTTGAATAAGTCTTTTGGAAAAATGGCATCATAAAAGCAGAGACAGAGGCTTCAGTTCAACATTCTCTCTGAGCTCAAAACGTCTGAAGCAAGTTTTATAAAAGAGTGTCTGCAGTCGTTTAGCTTTGAATTCATGGCGAGGGAAGAGTAGATGAAAAGTTAAAGCCGTTTGGTCACCTTCATCCTCTTGTAGATTCAACCCCAGAGACGGGTCTGTTTTAGGGTCTGTCTTTTGGTCTCTCAGGTGAATTCCAATGTTCTAGAAATTACTAAAGAGCTCATATTTCTTCATCCAGTCCATCTGTGGAGCCTTCCTCTTCTCCTTGGCATGAACCTTCATCTTTTCCTCCGCTGCTGTCGCGCTCAGACTCAAGCCCATCTCGGCGAAAGGGTCCATGTGCAGGCTGCCGTCATCATCCGCCAGCTGGACACATGACAAGCAAAGACTTTCATATTTTTATGTTAAAGGCTAAAGATTAGGTTGCTCTATTCCACCCTCACCTGTGTGCTGTTGCCCTGGCTGCTAAGGTCGGAGCGCGTGGACCTTATGGACTGTGTGGTAGAGCTGCCGTTGATTTGAGCGTTGGATGGTCCGTTGGGTATGGACGGACCGTCATAATCTGTTGAAGAAAAAGTTCTCAGATCACCGCACGTTTCTTTACAACTTTACACGTTATTTAGATGGTAGAAGCTAAAGGACAGCAGGTATGGTTGCCACTATAGCTAAGGAAATCCTGCTTTAGTTTGTAGCAAACATTTGTTTAAATGTGTCCCACCTTTGACGTGGCTTAACGTTGGGATCACTCCCATCCTCTTAAAGTGTTCATCTGTGTCTGGATCCACCACCAGCAGCCAGGTTTGATCTCCTCCTTTCTTTATGAAAGCAACGACCTCCGCGTGACGCATGCCCTCTATGTTAACGCCATTGACCTGGTGAAAGAAAAAAACATTGCTAACACTTTATCTTTATTAACACATTAACAAACATTGTTAATGTTTTAATAGGATATTTATAAGAAATGTATTACTACAATGAGCCAAAAAAAGTTTTTTTAACATACATAGTCAGATTCATTAACATCTAAATTGAGACCATTGTCTGCAAAGGCCATATTAATAAACTGCTTATAAGCTTAACAAATGTGTTAACAATCTTTATCAACATTTATACGCAGCACCTCATCTAAAGTGTTAGACATTTTTTTTTCAAAAAACAACCAAAACACTTGACATTGCTTTGCTAATGTTCCTCCAGAGGGTTATGTGGCTATTCATGTGTAAAGTACGGTGGCCCTGAAGTTCAAGTCACATCAATAAATAACTCAAAGCAAAAACATAATAAAGAGCACAATTCTAAATAAAAATTGAACAAAATATTACATTTTGGAAAACACCATTCCAAAAAATATAAAAAGAAACTTTTTCTTTTTCTGAAATGTTTTATTTTTTAGAATTGCATTTTTGAGTTTTGGGTTTTTAAATTGCCATCTTTAATATGTTTTTCTGTTGCCTGATAAGCTAATATGATTTGTCCTTCAAGGCCACCGTAGTAAAGCTCATTAAAAGCAAACAATCAGTTAGTAAAACTGTACTCTTAAAGCTGAACTCAAGAATAACATTAAGCAAGAACTTTGATTCTTGCATAAAATAACATTTTTTATTAGGAAATGTCCCAATAAGTAAACAGATGAGCTGGGACCCCTGTTGAGGTTGTTCCTCGATTCATCCTGCAGGGGGAGCCACACCACAACACATAAATGCTCTCAGGCGCCACGTGTTTTCAGGTCATGTCCCAGTTTTCAGGGTATTTCTCAAACTTTCCCATCTTTATGGGGAACTGAGAAAACTTTAAAATGAAAATTCAAAGCTTCAGTCTGAGAGGTAAGAGAAAACAGGTATGAGGAAACTTTGTGGCGCAGCTAGATTTTAGGGAAATTTTCTGTGCATGCTGCTGTAGTTTTGATCTCTACTTAAATAGGGTTAAACTTTTTGTCACATGAAAGCTTTTTGAATTCTTCTAGATTTTTCCCATCAAGTCTAGACCTTGGATCGGTAGGACAGAACACACCAAACCGGTGTTGAAACACATTTAATTATTGATGGCTCTCCTGGGCTCCGGCTGTAGTGCAGGTTTCAGGTGTCAATGTGCAGAGAGGGAATTTGTTTGAAAATTGTCTTCCTTTAATAAGACTGTGTTATATGTACAAACAGAAAAAACGTTTGGACTGTAAAATGAGACAAGAGGACTGTAGGTAAATATATCTGACACGGATTACACTCTTCACAAGGGAAAGGAAAAATGAAAGGAAGTGACAGAGAGAATGAAAGACGACATTTCAGTAAATGGGATGGATGAACCAGTACTCCTACAGAACAGATGGAAAATGGGAAGTGCTTCTCTCACAAGTGCATCTGTTTTATCTCTGAAATCAAGACAGAACAGGGCAGAGGCTCAGACGGAGTAATCCAGGCAGAGGAAACATCTTTTCATTGTACCAAGCAGCAGGTGTTGTGTCATATTTCACAGACTTCCTGAACAATTCAACCCAAACAAGCCGATTCTGTTCTCTGTCTAATTAATACACGCTGTAGGAACTGTGCGGAAGCTCATTTCTCACGAGAGGAGTCCCCAGGGAAGCTCTTTGTGTGGTGTGTGGCGTGCACTTCATGGAGATTTAAAGCATCTGAAGTTGATGCACTGATCAATGGGTTTCAGCTCCATCTGTGAATATGACGCAGGAGATGTGAATGGCTTTTAACTCATCTGTATCCAGTTTGGTGACAACTTCCACCTGTGTTTTGGCAGATTTGAGACTGTTTGGGTAAAGAGAATGGCACATGGCTCCACAGAGCTCCATATGACGACATTTTTTGTGGACGTTGCTCTGCTGAATGCAGACCGATGAAGCGTTCATCGCTGTCAGGGGTTTCTGCCAAGCATCAGCAGAAAGCTGAGCTCTCATTATGACCTTAACAACTCTTGCTGCTGATACACCTCAGGTGTAATGGGGCGTGGGAAGGGAAAAAGATGGCGGGACATGGAGCTGTGTCATGGGTGTTCGCCCTTTCAACAAGCTGCTGACAGAAACACAAACGCCGTCCTGATGGATGCTTAGACGCAACGGTAATCATCGGTAAACACATAAACAGTTTTGTCCAAGCATGGGGACAAAGTATTTCAACAATTTGGTGCAGAACTGATGCTACATTTACAACAGGTGTGTGTTCAAGAACATGCTATGAATGTGCTTTCATGGTGTTCACACTGGACAAGCAGGGAAGGGCTTTTTCTTCTTTTTATTTTCTCTTGTTTACTATTACATTTCCGCCACCTTCAGTTGGAAGAGGCCTGGTCTAAATGGTCAAAGTGGTGCAAATCTTCAGAATCTTGCTCCAGGTTTGTTCTTCCTCTTTCCCAGCTCTATTCCAATATATTTTTTTGGTTATTTATAGCTTGATAAGTGTTGCAAGTACCATAGGTGGAAAACTTGGTGGACAGAGAAACAGCAGCAGTGAGTATAGATGGGAATTCAAGACGAAAACCAACCATTAATCTGGACTCATAACCTCTTGGTAAAGGGGCTGGAATCATTACTGACCTTAAAGAAGACATCTGAACTGGATTTAAGAATGCTTTCCTGTCCAAGTTCATGGATATCTCCTTCACTTAGTCTAAGCGGTTAACCTCACTTTGCGTCAGTCACCAGGACACAGCTACATGGGATCCTTCCACCTGCCTGCGGCCTTCTTCATTCTCAACTCCCACACAAAGATCCCTGGATGGAGAAGTGATGGTCCGAGTGCCCAGAAGGAGTTCTAATGAGACCCAAAAGCCTCCTCCTCTGTCTCTGAAACCGCTTCGCTAGTCCGGCTGTGGATTCTTCCGCTGCTTCCACTGCGATCATGCAACTCCTCGATTATTATTTTCCTTCAAAGATTAAGTTTCAAATGGTTGGCACTTCCATGTATTAAAAGGGACACCATCCATATGTCACTACCAAATCTGAGTCCCTGATTGGTCAAAGTACACATGCTTTGTACGTAACACTGACATAATGTGTGAACATGAGAATTTTGAAAGTGGAAGCCTAAAAATGCATGTTTACGTAGACTTTCCATTGGAAGTGGTCGCCTGAACGCATGTTACTAAAGCTGGTCTGAACGTAGCATCAGTTCCAACTTCATGAACTATGAAACAACAGACAAACAGTCAATCATAATTCCAGACTCTACACTCTATGCTCTTTTAATGTAAAGCAGGAAGATCAAAATGTTGTAGTTCCTCAACAGACCACTAGAGGCGAGTTCCTCAAAGAACAATTCTTTTTTTGTCTCCTATTTTAAAAAGACCAACCTAGACTAAACTTGAAAAAATTCTATTTTCTGATGCTTTATGGAGTTTATTGCTTTATTTATTGTTTATGACAACTCTGAGTTATTTTTACTGGTTTTATTTTTTTAGAGAAAACATTTTCTCACATTTAACGATGTGATTTTTTTGTGGGACAGTTGGGTTTACCATTGGCTGAACCCGATAGATCTTATAAGAAACTTTGTATCACCCAATTACTTTCAGGCGTAAATATAACAATACTGTCAAAATAGAGTTGAATCATTAAAAAACAAACAAAAAACCTAAATTTATGCACACACTTACCAGCCAAAACAAAAAAAAGCTCAAACATACAAAACACAAATATACAGAGAGAATTCAGCTTTAGACATTCAGATGACAATTTCTGGTTTCTAAATGAAAACATTTATCTAAGGAGCCTCATTTAAAACGCATCAATAGAATACAATTTACATGTGTGAGTACATGGAGAACTTAATAAACAATTTAGTGCGAGCACGGCTCTGCAGAGATGTGTCTGCAAATATCATCACATCAACTTTTCCTTTAAAACTATTTGCAAAGGTCCAACATTGTGAACTTTCTCAATGCTGGTGGATTAAAGGCTCAGTATCCTCCAGAACACTGTGTGGAAAAGAAAATCCTCGCGTATAAATATCTTATCATGACCCCTCATTAACCCAAACACATGAGATACTGGACCGGCCGGAAAAGCCTAGAAGGATAGAAACATCTTCTCTGCAGTTCCGCCGCTTACCCATAAGTCCTACTCTGTCTGCTCTATGAGGACTTTGGCTATCTGCATTTTGTGTTCTAACTTTTGTGGAGCGTTTAAGGCTGTGGTTCTAACCATGCTGGATAGCTGGATTGTAGCGCTATCAGACTCCAGGCCAATAATTGGCCAGAAAGTGACATTAGAAATGCGTCTGGTGTTTATAGTTTCTTTAAAACATAAATCGAGGCCTCTGGAATCTTCTGACAAAATGGCTTAAAAAAATGAGCAAAGTGGTTATCCTACGTTTGAATTCAAAACGGCTCCCACTTATACAAACCTTTAAATAGTACATACCAGTGGCCTGATACACTCAGACAAAAGCTAATTTATGCATAGATTAGAGTTACAAGTGCACAAAAGGTTGTGAGATTCCTTCAGCGTCTAGATGATGCATTGAAATGCTGCTAGAATGCTGGGTCATCAGAGTTTTCCTATCAGCTGCTTTGAACTTAGACGGTATCTTTACTATATCTAGTGAAACATGTCCACTTTCTTAAGCAGATATGTTCCAATTTTTTTCTTAAATAACATTTTGCTCATCAGTCTCCAGTGTTCTCAGCCCTGCTGAGTGGCCGGGACCCGAGTGCACAGCCGGCAAGGTCAAAGGTCCTGGGAATGAAGGGTGACAAATGTGTGCATTTCCTCAAATGAAAACTGATAGTAATAATTGTGTTTTATGTATTTGTTGATCAAGTGAGAAAGGGTCACTGAACACTCCAGCTCACATTTTCCACTTGAAGAAACATCAATAAGTATTTATAAAAGGGAGTATGATCCAGTATGAGTTCACTGTTGATGAGGTCTTGTTATGGCACAGCGGAAATTTATGAATTTTCTTTTTTGTTTATGTTTTTGAACATTGTTTCAACTTACCAAACTCAGACTACTTAATACTAAAGCTGTCAATGTCCAGTCTACTGATTTGTAGTGTTAGGAATATCATTAACACATGAAGAAAATAGGGTTTCCCTCCACTTATGGCTAATTTTGGGAGTAAAAAGAAATTTTCATCATATTTTTATT